>NC_133666.1:339284308-339374837 GCF_037893015.1 Macrotis lagotis
GTATTGATGGTCAATTTCATGAAGACCATGCTTGTCTGGGTTCTGGGACAATGCCCTTGAGATTTCCCAGTCACCAATGGAGTAAAACACCAATGTGTCCTTGCTCCCATATTTTTAGCATAACTTTTTCAATCATATTATCAAATGCCTTCACTGTGGATGAACATGACCTTAAGGTTAGGTATTGGGACTGATGACAAATGCTTCAACTTGAAAAGGCTACAAGCCAAGACCACAGTAGAAGGAATGTTGTTGCATGATCCTCTGGTTGCAGATGATTGAGCACTCAATGTAGCCTCTGAAGTTTAGATGTAACAAAATAGTGATCAATTCTCTGCTGCTTGTGCTACTTTTGTCTAACATTTAACACCATGAAAGCACAGGTGCTGCATCAGCCAACACAACACCATCCATATGGAAACATCAATTATAACAAAGGCAGATGTTTTGAGTACTGTGGACAAATTCACTTACTTTAGTAATGTCCTTTCCCCCCAGTACATACTGACATTGAGATTGACACATTTATTGCCAGAGCTAATTTGGTATTTGGGAGACTGCAAAAGAAAGTGTGGGAGAGAACTATTGACTATCAAATGGAGTGTTTCTAGAGCCATTGTGCTGACCTCATTTTATGCCTGTGTAACCTGGATAATCTGCCAGAGCCATGTCAGGAAATTACATCGCTTCCATTTAAATTGTCTTAAGAAGATTCTGAAGATCACATGGCAGGAGAAAATACCAGACAATGAGGTCCTTTCTTGATCTAAAGTGACTTGCTCAATCAAAACTGCCTAGCATTCCAACATTTATACAGAGAGTGTGCTATAATGAACTGGGCACAAATACACTTACCAAAAAAGGCTATTTTATGGAGAACCCGCACACAGTAAGTACTCACAAGGGAGTTGGAAGAAGTAATTTTGGAAAACCTTGAAGGTCTCTCTTGAGAACTTTGGAATTGAATATACAGCATGGGAGACACTGGCACAGAACCTCCCAGCATGATGTGCCCTTATCAGTGAGGGTGATGAACTCTATGAGGAAGGCAGAGTTGAAATAGTTTAAGGGAGACATGACTTGTGTAAATATGGAGTAAGCACATGGACTGTTTGTGCCCAACCTGTAATGGAGCATTCTGAGCTCATATTGTTTATCGGAAGCTCTGTGGTTTGTCTCAAAGCAACCAGGTGGAAGTCATGTCTACCCAGAGGATGAGAGGATAATATATTTATACAAAAAGTCTTAAACTGTGTAATAAGCTTACACAGTGTATAAAGGTGTCATTGATTGCTTTATTATCTTCTAATTCATTCATGAAGTCTATTCTATATCAGAACTGACCAAGATCCAATTAGCAGCAGGACTACTGTCTCCTTTAATGACCTGTCATTTCATGTTGTTATCAGATATGTTTTAGATATATAAAACAATAGTAGTTTTCCCTTTGAAAAATGTCACAAATATAAAAATTTATCTGAATTAATCTAGGCAAGAGCCAATGAGGACTCGAATTAAAGTGCCTGCTGGGTAAGTTTTGTGAAGAGATAAGATGCATGAGTTGTAGATGTAGTAAAGGCAAGATTTGGCAACTGATAGGATTGAGGAGGGGAAGAATTTGGAGTAATACCAACATTATAGGGGGAAATAGGGAATTTTGTAAGGGAGACAAGTGTACAAAGGAAAGGATACGTTTATTTTTATACATGTTGACATTTAACATTTTTTTTTCAGTTTGAAATTATCTAAATGGTAATACAATGCTGAAACTTGGACAAAAAACTAGGATTGAACATACAGATCTGGTAGTCACCTACAAAGTGATAATTAAATATATGGGAACTGATGAGTTTACTAAGAGAACATAGAGAAAAAAGAACAGAAGTCAGAATAGAAAAGAATAGTTAGCGAACTCGATGAATAGAGAGAATAATATGAGCAAAATTCAGAGTCTAAGAGGTTGAGTGTTAAATGCAGTAATTAAGTCAAGAAACATTAGAACTGTGGTAGATAGTTTGAAAAATATTAGGGCTGAGAAAAGACTACTAAATTTAGTTTCTAAAAGATCACTAGTAACTTTGGAGAGTAGTTTAAATTGTGGTAAAGTATCTGTCATCACAAAATCAATAAACATTTCCAAAAACCAAGGTTTATGATACTCTAATTGTCTTGAAAGATTTCATAGAAGAGGATTTGCATTTGTTTTGTTCAGGATCATAATATGTAGAAATTAGAATGAGACAGAAATGTGAAGAGTCCAAGTAAGTCCTTCTGGGCTTTTCTAAAATCCCATTCCTCATGATTTCTTATAGAAAAATGGTATTGCATCACATTCATATACCACAATTTGATCAGACACTCCCCAGTTGATGGGCATCCCCTCTGTTTCCTATTCTTTACTACTGGGAATATTTTTGTACATGTGGGGTTTTTTAACCCCTTTTCAGGATCGCAGGGATATAGACCTAGTTTGTGATATTGTGGGTCAAAAGGTATGTGAAATTTTATTGCACTCTGAGCATAATACCAAATTCCTCTCCATTAAGGTTGTATCAATTTACAACTCCAAGAACAATGCATTAGTATCAGTATCCCAGTTTTCCCATATCTCCTTCAACATTGATCATTTTCTTTTTTGGTCATATTGGCCAATCTGATAGGTGTGAGGTGGTACCTCAGAGATGTTTTTAATTTTCATTTCCATAATCAATAATGATTTAGAAAAAATTTTATATGACTATAAGTAGCTTTAATTTTTTAATCTGAGAATTTCCTTTCCAAATTCTTTGACTATTTATCAGTCGGAGAATGACTAGTTTTCTTATAAATTTGCCTCACTTCTATATATATTTTAGAAATGAGACCTTTATCATAAATGCTAGTTGTAAAAATTGTTTCCCAATATAATTTCCTTTTAATCTTGGTTGTATTGGTTTCATTTGTCTAAAAAGTTTTTAATTAATGTAGTCAAAATTATCCATTTTGCAATTTATAATGTTCTCTTTCATTTCTTTGGTCATAAATTGCTCCCCTTTCCATAGATCTGACAGATGAACTATTCTTTGTTCACCTAAATGACATATGATATCACCTTTTATGTCTAAATCCTGTACCCATTTCAACCTTATTTTGGTATAGGGTATGAGATGTTGGTCTTTTGCCTGCTTACTGTCATACTATCTTCCAATTTTCCTACTAGTTTTATCAAAGAATTAGTTTTTCTACTTGAAGCTGGAATCTTTGGATTTATCAAACAGCAGATTATTACAGTCATTTAAATGTTTCTTTTGTACCAAGTCTATTTCACTGATCCACCATTCTATTTATTAGCCAGTACCAAATACTTTTGATTGATGCTTTATAATTTTAGCTCTGGTATGGCTGGACCTTCTTCCTTTGCACTTTTTTCATTAATTGCCTTGATATTCTTGACCTTTTGTCCCTCTATATGAATTTAATTACTATTTTTTCTAGTTCCATAAAGTAAATTTTTGAAAGCTTGATTTGTTTGTATGGCACTGAATAAATAATTTAGATAGAATTATCACTTTTATTATATTATATCAAATTATTATACTAGCTTGGCCTACCCATGAGCAGTTACTTAGATCTGATTTAATTTGTGTGAATAGTGTTTCATAGTAGTTTTCATATAGAGTCTGCCTGGGCAATATTTTATATTGTTTACCATTATTTTGAATGGAATTTCTCTTTCTATCTCTTGTTGCTGTGTCTTGCCAGTAAAATACATACATATATATATATATATATATATATATATATATATATATATATATATATGAATGCTGATGATTTTTGTGCATTTATTTTATATCCTGCAACTTTGCTAATTTTGCTAATTCTTTAGATGATTTTCAAGACTTATACTATCTTATCTAAAAAAGAGTGACTTTTTTTTTTCTTGCCTATTCTAATTCCTTCAGTTTCTTTTTCTTCTCTTTTTGCTAAGGCTAACATTTCTACATTCAATACAATATTGAATAATAGTAGTGACAATGGACATTCATATTTCACCCCTGTTCTTATGAGAATACTTCTAGCTTCTCCCCATTACATATAAAGCTTATTGATGGTTTTAGATAGATACTGCGCTATTGTTTTAAGGAACACTTCATTTACTCTTATGTTCTCTAGTGTTTTTAATATGAATCGATGTTGTATTTTGTTGAAAAACTATTTCAGCATTTATTGAAATAATCATATGATTTCTGTTAGGTTTGTTATTGATATAATCAATTATACTGATAGTTTTCCTAATTTTGAATCAATGTTAATATAAATCCTACTTGATCATGATAGTGATAACTTGCTATAATTTCTTGGCTAATATTTTATTTTATTTTATTTTCATTTATTTTATTTTTTTTGTTTTTGGCAAGACAGTGGGCTTAAGTAACTTGCCCAAGGTCACCCAGCTAGGTAATTATTAAGTGTCTGAGACTGGATTTAAATACCACTAAACTGTCCCACTAATATTTTATTTAAAAATTTTCATCTAAATTATTTGGGAAATTGTTCTATAATTTTATTTTTCTGTTTTGACTCTTCCTAGTTTTGGTATCAGTACCATATTGGTATCATAGAAGGAATTTAACAGAACTACTTATTAACCTATTTTTTTTTCAAATAGTTTATATGGAATTGAAACTAATTGTTCCTTGAATGTTTGCTAGAATTCACCTGTGAATCCATTTGACCTTAGAGATTATTTTCTTAGGGAGGTCATTGATTCCTTATTTAATTTCTTTTCCATAGATGGGGTTATTTAAGTATTTTCCTCTTCTTTTAACCTGAGTAGTTTATATTTTTATAAATATTCAAACATTTCACTTAGATTGTCAAATTCTTTGGCACAGTTAGGAAAAATACTTCTGAATTATTACTTCAGTTTTCTCATTGTGGTGAATGTAGCTTTTCACTTTTGATGCTGGTAATTTGGTTTTCTTTCTTTTCTAAATCAAATTAACCAAACGTTTATCATTTTATTGTTTTTTTTATAAAACCAACTCTTAGTTTTATTTATTAAATCAAGTTTTCTAACTTTTTAATGATTTTGATCATTTTTAATGATTTTAATCATTTTTAATGATTTTAAATTTAATAATTTAAAAAGGTTTTGCCCCAATTAAATCAATACTGCCAAAATTAGAAGTGTGTGGGATAAAAATCCCCTTAAAAATATAGAGACTACTCTGAGAAAAAAAAGTTTATTTTGGCTTTTCTTGAGAAAAGGGCATACTCCAAGTCTCACAAAGGTAGTGAAGATCAAGGAGCTGCCCCAAATTGACAGTCAAGCAAAATTATATGGCCTAACTTGATCCCCTTTTCTTTCCTATCGTCTCTCTGTGTTGACTCATTTGTTAGTCTTCAGAGTTACATTCTACTTGTGAAAATCTAACCCAGAAGCAAAAAAAAGAATGAAAGGTTTTCACAAGATATCATCTCACCATCCAGATGGTGTGAATAACCTTCAGGATTATAACTATCTTATTGAAGTAACATAAGGTATAGGAACAGTCTACTTATAGTCTAACAAGGGGAGTCTTATGAGCTTCATTGGAATGCAAAGTTTTTCTCATGGGTACAATCTACTGTTCTCCCAGTTAAGATAGTTTCATTATCAAATAGGTGAGGTGACTAACACAAAAAGCAAGGTCTCTCTGGAAATAGTTCACTATTCCCACCCCCTCCAACAGAATCTGAAGGGTGCCTAATTTGGAATGCAAAGTCTCTCTCCCTCTTTCTTCTAAGAAGTCTAAGAATAGTTTGTCATTTTTTAAATTTTTTAGCCCTGAGAGGTTAGGAATTTTAGGAAGTTTTACTATTTTTTTGTATTTTGATTTATTTTATTATATTATTTCCCAATTACATTGTAATCTGGTTTGACCCATTCTTGAATGTGGTCCTTTTCTTTAATACCTGTGTCACTGTAATAGGAAGACCAGAGTCCCCTTGAATGACTTCTAAATTTTTTTTTTGAGGAAAAATTGCAATCTTTATGGGACCCAGAACTGCTGTGTTCTCTTATAAAATAGACTTTGATAGCACTGTCACATATAGAATACTAAGCTGGCTACATTCCTAGCAGGCAATGTGATTTTATTTTTTTGCTTAAAGATTTTATTTATTTTGAGTTTTGCAATTTTTCCCCCCAACCCAATCTTACCTCCTTCCCTCCACCCCCACAGAAGGCAATCTGTCAGTCTTTACATTGTTTCCATGGTATACATTGATCAAAATTACATGTTATGAGAGAGAAATATATCCTTAAGGAAGAAACATAAAATATAAGAGGTTGCAAGATCAAACAATATCACTTTTTTTCTAAATTAAAGGTAATAGTCCTTGGTCTTTGTTCAAACCCCACAGTTCTTTCTCTGGATACAGATGGTATTCTCCATTGCAGATAGCCCCAAATTGTCCCTGATTGCTCCACTGGTGGAATGAGGGAGTCCATCCATCAAGGTTGTTCATCAACCATTGTATAGTGTTTTTCTGGTTCTGCTCATCTCACTCAGAATCAGTTCATGCAAATAACTCCAGGCTTCCCTGAATTCCCATCCCTCCTGGATTCTAATAGAAGAGTAGTGTTCTATGACATACATATATACCACAGTTTGCTAAGCCATTCCCAATTGAAGGACATTTACTCGATTTCCAATTCTTTACTACCACAAACAGGGCTGCTATGAACATTTTTGTACAAGTGTTATTTTTACCCTTTTTCATCATCTCTTCAGGGTACAGACCCAGTAGGGATGTTGCTGGATCAAAGGGTATGCAAATTTTTGTTGTCCTTTGGGCGTAGTTCCAAATTGCTCTCCAGAAAGGTTGCATGAGTTCACAGCTCCACCAACAATGTAATAGTGTCCCAGATTTCCCACATCCCTTCTGGAATTTTAACTCTTTAGAGGGAATATTCCACTCAGAAGGAAAGCAGAAAGTTGGGAATCAATCTTCACAACTATGAGTTCTGATAAAGGTCTCATTTCTAAAATATATAAAGAATTGCATCAAATTTATAAGGTTACAAGTCATTCTCCAAATGATAAGTGATCAAAGGATATGAAGAGGCACTTTTCAAATCAAGAAATTAAAGCTCTCTCTCTCTCTCTCTCTCTCTCTCTCTATATATATATATATATATATATATATATGTAAATAATATGAAAAATGCTCCAAATCATTATTGATTAGAGAAATGCAAATTAAAAGGACAATGAGATATCATCTCATACTTGTCAGATTGGCTAAATTGAGAAGAAGGGGAAGTGATTAATGTTGGAGATGTTGTGGGAGTATTGGGACATTGGATGCATTGCTGGTGGAGTTGTGAACAGATCCAACCTTTATGGAGAGTAAGATGAAACTATGCCCAAAGAGTAATAAAACTGTTCATACTCTTCGACCCAGCAATTCCAATTCTAGGTCTATATACAGAAGAAATTTTACAAAAGGGAAAAGTGCTACATGTTCCAAAATATTCAAAGTGGTCCTTTTGTAGTGGCAAAGAATTGGAAATTGAGGGGATGCCTATCAACTGAGAATTGGATAAACAAGTTATGGTACATGAATACTGTGGAATACTATTATTCTATATGAAACCATAAAAGGTCCAACTTTAGAGAAGCATTGAATGACTTACAGGATCTGATGCTGAGTTGAAGGATGTAAAACCAAGAGAACACATTAACAATGTTGTGAGGTGAACAATATTGATAGAAGCAGCAACTTTCAGCAGTTCAGAGATCTAGGACAACTATATTAGACTGGCTATGGACTATGCTATCCTCATCCAGAGAAAGAAAAAAACCCAAAACAACACACACACACACAAACACACAAAACACCCCTTCCAAATATGATTAACACTTTATAAAATTATCTATTTTGTATTTCTTTCCCTTAATCCTAGTTCCTCATATCAAAAATAGCATACTAATCTGTAAAAATGTTTATCAAAATATGTATGTACAATGCTAACCTTACTATTTGCTGCTGAGGGGAGGGGGATGAGAAGGGAGGGTGGAAGGAAATTTTATAACTTGAGAATATGCATGTGCAAATGGATGAAATTAAATAATGAATGAATGAATAAATAAATAATGAAATTGATCTTTTCCCCTGAAAGAATATGCTAGATTTTCCAGGGTAGTTAAAAATATTTGATTGGAGAATTTTAATTTTTTCTTTCTCTAGCTTTTTTAGTTGAATGCCCTATTTATTGATCTCCTCTTTCTCTATTTTATTCATGTATGCATTTAATGATATATTTCCCATAATAACTGCTTTGACTGTATCCCACAAGTTTTGATATTTTGTCTCTTTATAGTCATTGTCCTGGATGAAATTATAAATTATTTCTATGATTGGTTTTTAAATCCACTTTTTCTTTAAATTTAGATTATTTAATTTTCAATGAATTTTAGGTCTATTGCTCCATGACCTTTATTACACGTGATTTTTATTGCATCATGATCTGAGGAAAAGATGTATTAATTATTTCTGCTTTTCAGCAATTGATATGAAGTTTTTATGCCCCAATTCAGGGTCAATTTTTGTGGTGGTGTCATGCAAAAGCAGGAAAAAAAAGTATTTTTATTTCTATAACTTTTCTTCAAAGATCTGTCATATTTAAGTTTTCTAACATTCTGTTCACCTCATTAACTTCTTTCTTGTTCATTTTATGGTTAGATTTAATCTAAGAGAGGATGACCAACCAGTATAGTTTTTCTGTCTATGTCTTCCTGTAACTCATTTAACTTCTTCTTTCAGAATTTGGATGCTATACCCCTTGGTACATACATGTTTGGTATTGCTATCTATTTCATTGTCTATGGTACTTTCTAGGAAGATATGGTTTCTTTCCTTATCCCTTTTAATGGGATCTATTTTTGAAATTGTTTTGTCTTAGATAAGGATTGCTGCCTCTGTGGTTTTCACTTACGTTGAACCATTATATATTCTGCTACAGACTTTTATCTTTACACTTTCTCTATCTATTAGTTTCAGATGTGTATTTCTTGTAAGCAGAATATGTAAGATTCTGGTTTTTAATCCACTCTGATATCTGCTAATGTTTTATGGGTGAGTTCATCCTATTCATATTCATAGTTATAATTGCTAACTCTTTATTACCCCCATGTTACCTCCCTTCTGTACTTTTCTCCTCTTCCTTCCTATCACTCCTCACCAGTGTTATGCTTCTGAATACCACCTTCCTCAATTTGTTCCTCATTCAATCTGTCCTTTTCTTCCCTTTTTCCATTTCCACTTTCTTCTTTCCCTCCCCTTTATTAGTCCCTGCTTACTCCCTTACTGCTCCTAATGATTGAAGCATAAGATAAATTTTAAACTCAATTTAAAGTATGTGCTATTCTCTCTTTAAGTCAAATATGAAGAGTGTAATAGTCAAGTAGTTCTCACCCCCTCCCTTCTTTCCCTCTGCTGAAATTGGTCCTTTGCATCTCTCCATGTGATGTAATTTACCCCGTTCTTCTTCCCTCTTCCTCGAGTTTCATTAAAATCCCCTATTTTTTGGTCTTAATTGTTTTAAATCATTCCATCACGATCAACTTGTAACCATACCCTCAGCCTAATAGTGTTATGATTCTCAAGAGTTTTGAGAATTTTCCTCCCAGGTAGGGAGATAATCAGTTTAATCTTATTAAATAGCAATCTTTTTCTTTTTTCCTTGTTTCATGTATGTCTTGAGTCTCCTATTTGAAGATCAAACTTTCTGTTCAGCTCTTTAATTTTCATCAGGAAAGTTTGAAAGTCACCTATTTCATTATATGTCAGTATGTCAGTCTTTACCCCTGAAAGTTATGTGTTCAGTTTTGCTGGAGAATTGATTCGTAGTTGTAATCAAACTCCCTTTACCTCTGAAATATCACACTCCAGGCCCTTTGATCCTTTAATGTTGATGAATGTAATCTTGTATGTAATCCTGACTAAGGCTCTTCAGTATTTGGCTTGCTTCTTTCTGACTGCTTGCAGGATTTTCACCTTCATCTGATAATTCATCTGATATTTTCACTGTGGGATCTCTTTCAGTAGGTAATTGGTAGATTCTTTGGATCACTATTTTGCCCTCTTGCTTCCAGGATTTTGGGTCAGTTCTCCTGTACAATTTTCTGAAGAATGGAATCCAGGCTCTTTTTTGATCATGTCTTTTAGGTAGTATGATTATTTTTAAATTTTATTTCTCCTGGATATTGTTTTCCAGCTCAGTTATTTTACCTGTGAGGAATTCTATATTATTGATTTTTTTGGTTTAACAGTCTTAGATTCTCATGAAATCATTAACTTCTAATCCTCAGGGAGTATTTCTCCTCTTTTAATTTTCCATCTCCATTTCCATGTGGTCAAAGTTATTTAGTTATTTTTAAAAGAACTGATATCTTCTTCCAATTGCCTAATTGTATTTTTAAAGGATGTTTTCTTCTGTCATTTTTGCTTCAAGATATAAATTTTCTCTGCATTTCTTTCACAATTTTTTTTCCATTTGATTTTTAAAATCCTATCTGAGCTCATCTAAGAAATATTTCTGGACTGGAGACCAATTCATATTTTCCTCCAAAGCTTCACATATAGCACTCTTGTTCTCCTTTCTGGGCTTGTGTTTTGCTCATCCTTATCTCAAAGATAACTTTCATTGGATTCTGGTTTTCTCTGACCTTTCTTCATTTTGAGTTTTATTACATATTCCAAGGAGTTTATTTTCAGTACTTAGGTGTCAGGAGTTCTAGAAATTGCTATCAGTTCTGGGCTGTGGGATATTGATGTTAGGAACTCCCCTCCCCTTCATTCTGTCTCTGTCTGTCTCTCTGTCTCTCTGTCTCTCTGTCTCTCTGTCTCTCTGTCTCTCTGTCTCTCTCTCTCTCTCTCTCTCTCTCTCTCTCTGTGTGTGTGTGTGTGTTTATGTCTTCTCTCTCCCTCTCTCTCTCTCTGCTGTCTGTGCTGCAGATGTCAGCTGCCCATATCCCACACTGGAAACACCTGGGGCTATTCCTACAATGCTAGAAAGGTCAGGCTAGAGACTCTCTGAATGGGGAAGTCAGTCATGCTGGGGACTAATCTGTTGTACCTGAGTACCTGAGGTCATCTCTGGCCTGTTTTGCACAAGACACAAAGTCTCTTCCCAGCTAGAAATGCTGTAGAATCACTATCAGGGTCAGGTGTCTAGACCAGCCATACAAGCTGAATGTGGGTCCTAGACACCTGTGCTGGAACTTTACCCATGTGCTGGAGACACATACCTTACAGTCAAGTCCCAACTCCAAAGCCTCTGCTCCTATAGCTGTGGATCTCAGGCTTGTCCCCTGACTCACCCTGCTGCTTATGAGCTGAGTCTTTGTTTTCTGCCCTGGACATGACCATGGAATCTCTCCCCACTCCTCTCCAGATCTTCTGGAAAATGTTACACTCTGATCTTTTGTGTGTTCTGCTTAATCAAGATACTCTAATTTTGATTCTGAAGGAAACTCAGGATCACTTAACAGAAATCCTGGTTTCTCCTTCCAAATTGGAAGCCCATTCCAGCATCTTTGCCATGAAAACCCCAAATGAGGTCAAGAAGACTAAAATGACTAAATAATAGCACCAGAATAACCAAAGCAGGGATCCCACACCACAGGATAGCTTCTAATTCTCCCATTCTGAACCAATCAAGATTTTCAACCAGCTGTTAGTGAGGGAGCCCAACAGCTTGTACATACCAAAACTGAGGCCATTACCTTGCAGTGCTCAGACTAGGGTTTGTGTGTATGAAGGGGGAAAAGAGATTGTTAGATTTTTATCCCAGTATCACGCCACTTTAAGAAAACTGAAAGCTTTGAAGATCTCCAAATTGTCTCTGAAATCCCAGAATTACACATGACTCGCTATTCCTAGATAGCAGCAATAAGATCAGCCTAGACCTAGATCTTCTTTCCAGAAATGTGCAGAGTTCAACTTATATGAAGTATGAAGGCAGGAACTAGGCTAGAAGAATCAGTCAAAAAAAGTCCACATCTCTAAAACCATACATTGTGAGATATCTTGTTAACATTACAATCCAGACTCAATCCATAAGAGATGAATGACTCCTAAAAGATCTATAAGCATTGTCTCAGAAAAAAAAATGTCACAAATTCAACTAGAATTCCTAGAACAGATGAAGTAAGAGTTAAAAAAATATTTCCCTCAGTCTTCTTTACTTTGAATATTTCTCCTTGCTCCATGTAGTTATTGGCTTCTATTTAGTTCATTGTAATCTTTAAAGAGTTTGTTGCTTGTGCAAGATTCTTGTGCTAAGTAAACTGTTCTTTTTCCAGTTCTTGCTTTCATATCATTCATTTCTTTTCTGATATTTTCTCACATCTCATTTCATGTAAAAATATTTTTTAAAAAGTTAAAGTATCTCAAACATCTGACCTAGGAAACAAATTAAGAAGAAGATATAATACAATCACTCCTAGGACTTGTCTAATTAAGTTCCTTCCATGACGTCTGATAATGACAGAACACAGAGGGAACACATTTATTTTCTCTTCATATTTTATGTAATATTTTCTTATTAAGTCTTTAATTCTTTTATTGTTTACTATTAATAGTTTTATTGTTTTTATTCACATTTTTAAGTTTGTGTTTATGTTTGACATTTTATGTTTCTCTTCCCTCTCATTCTTGTGATTCAAAATTTCTCCATGGTTCTGTCTTTTTATCATAATGTTTCTAAGTCCTCTAGTTCATTAAAAGTCCAATTTTCCCTAGTAAAATTAAAATCAGCTTTGTGGAGTAGTTATTGGTTTTATAAACCTATATCCTTTGCTTTCTTTCTTTTTCTTTCTTTCTTTTCATTCATTTGTATATGCATATTTCCAAGTTACAAGTTTCCTTCCACCCTGCCTTCCCACTCCCCACTACTCAGTTGGAAACAGTCAGGTTAGCATTTTACCTGCATAGTTTGTCAAACAAATTTACAAATTACTTAATTTTTGGCATGAGGAAGTAGGATTAAAAGAAAGAAAAACATAAGAGATAATTTTTATGTAGTGTTTTGGGTAGGGGTGTTCTTTTTTCCCTGTGCTTTGTTTTGTTTTATTTTTCTTCCTCTGATTGGGGATAATACAGTCCAGAATCTGTTAAATATGGTTGTACTATCTCTCTGGATGGCTGAGAGGGGTTGCTTCCATCAAGGTTGTTCATCTCATAATGTTGATGTGTAAATTGTTCTCTTGGTTCTACTCCCTTCGCTCAGCATCAGATCCCATAAGTCATTTCATCCTTCTCTAGAGTGTAATAGAACAATAATATTCCATAGTTTTGATGTATAATATATAACTTGTTTAGCCTTCCCTAATTGATGGGCATCCCCTCAATTTCAAAATCTTTGCCACTACAAAAAGAGCTGCTATGATATTTTGGAACATATATGACTTTTCCTATCTTTTACAGTTTCTCCTGGATATAGTCCTAGAATTGGAATTGCTGGGTCAAATAATATGAACAGTTTTATTGCTCTTTAGACATGGTTCCATATTGCTCCCCAGAAAGGTTATATCCATTCACAATTCCACCAGCAATGCATCAATGTCCCAATCCTTCCACAACCTCACCAGTATTGATCAATCTTCCTTTTTTCTCATCTAGGCTAATCTAATAGGTGTGAGATGATACCTCATTTTTATTTTAATTTGCATTTCTCTAGTCAATAATGTTTTGGAGAATTTTTCCATATACATATATCTATGTATTTAATTTCTTCATTTGAAAACTGTCTGTTTATATCCTTTGACCATTTATGAATTGGGGAATGACATGTGACCTAATAAATTTGTTGCAATTCTCTATATCTTTTAAAAATGAGACTTTTATCAGAACCCCTAGCTGTGAAATTGTTTCCCAGCTTTCTGCTTTTCTTCTGATTTTGGCAGCACTGATTTTGTTAGTGTAAAACCTTTGTAATTTAATATAGTCAAAATCATTCATTTTGCAGTTCATAAAATGCTCTACTTCTTGTTTGAGCATAAATTTATCCCTTTTCCATAGATCAGATTGATAATATATATTGTGATCTATTGATTTGTTTATGGTATCACTCTTTTCTTAGAAAGATTTTATTTATTTTGAGTTTTACGATTTTCCCCCATTCTTGCTTCCCTTCCCCCACTCTGCACAGAAGGCATTCTGTTAGTCTTGACATTGTTTCCATAGTATACATTGAACTCAGTTGTGAGAAAGAAATCATATCCTTAAGGAAGAAAAATAAAGTATAAGAGATAGCAAAATTGCATAATAAGATACTGATTTTTTTTTCTAAATTGAATGTAATAGTCTTTGGTCTTTATTCAAACTCCACAATTCTTTCTATGGATACAGATCATATTCTCCATGGCAGACAGCCCCAAATTGTGTCTGATTGTTGCAGTGAAGGAATGAGCAAGTTCATCAAGGTTTATCATCACCCTTATGTTGCTGTTAGGGTGTAAAATGTTTTTCTGGTTCTTCTCATTTCTCTCAGTGTCAGTTCATGCAAATCCTTCCAGGGTTAACTGAATTCCCATCCCTCCTGGTTTCTAATAGAACAGTAGTGTTCCATGACATACATATACTACAGTTTGCTATGCCATTCTCCAATTGTAGGACATTCACTTAATTTCCAATTCTTTGCCACCACAAACAATGCTGTTATGAACATTTTTTGTACAAGTGTTATTTTTACCCTTTTCTATAATCTCTTCAGGGTATATACCCAGTAGTGGTATTGCTGGTTCAAAGGGTATGCATATTTTTGTTGCTCTTTGTGCATAATTCCAAATTGCTGTCCAGAAAGGTTGCATGAGTTCACATCTCCACCAAGAATGGTGGAGATTTTCCACATCTCTTCCAATATAGATCACTGTCCTTTCTAATTGTATTGATTGGTCTGAGAGGTGTGAGGTGGTATCTAGGAGATGCTTTAATTTGCATTTCTCTAATAAGTAATGATTGAGAGCAATTTTTCATATGACTATGGATTGCTTTGATTTCCTCAACTATAAACTGTCTTTGCATATCCTTTGACAATTTGTCAATTGGGGAATGGCTTGTTTTCTTAAAAATTTGACTTAAGTTCTCTGTATATTTTTGAAATGAATGCTTTATCAGAAATACTAGTTGCAAAAATTGTTTCCCAATTTACTACATTTCCTTTGATGTTGGTTACAGTGGTTTTGTCTATGCAAAACCTTTTTAATTTAATGTAATCAAAATTATCTACTTTGTTTTTATTGATGTTCTCTGTCTCTTCCTTGGTGATAAACTGTTTCCCTTTCCATAGATTTGACAGGTAAACTACTCCTTGACCTTCTAGTTTGCTTAAAATATTGTTTTTTATGTCTAAATCCTGTATCTATTTTGATCTTATCTTGGTATAGGTTGTGAGGTGCTGGTCTAATCTAAATTTCTTCCATACTAACTTCCAGTTTTCCAACAGATTTATCGAAAAGAGAGTTTTTATCCCAATAATTGTACTCTTTGGGTTTATCAAGTAGCAGATTGCTATAATCAATTCCTGCTATTGACCCTAGTCTATTTCACTGATCGACTATGATATTTCTTAGCCAATACCAGACAGTTTTGATGACTAATGCTTTATAATAAGATCTGGTAAGGCTAAGCCACCTGCTTCTAGACTTTTTTTTTCTATTGCACTTTTCTTCGTTTTTCTTGACTTTTTATTTCTCCATAAAAATTTACTTACAACTTTTTCTAACTCATTAAAGTATTTTTTTTGGAATTTTGATTGTTAGGGCACTAAACAAGTAGTTTAGTTTTGGTAGAATTATTATTTATATCATATTAGCGCGACCTATCCAAGAAAAGTTGATGCTTACCGAGTTATTTAAATATGATTTTATTTGTGTGAGAAGTGTTTTGTCATTTATTTCAAAAACTTTTTTGAGTCTGCCTTGGCAGGTAGACTCCCAGGTAATTTATATTGTCTGAGGTAACTTTGAATGAGATTTCTCTTTCTAGTTCTATCTGCTGTATCTTGCTAGTCATGTATAGATATGTTGAAGATTTATGAGGGTTTGTTTTATATCCTGTGACTTTGCTAAATTTGCTAATTTTTTGTAGTAGTGTTTTAGATGATTTTTTTTTTGGATTTTCTAGGTATACCATCATATCATCTGCAAAGAGTAAGTTTTGTCTCTTCCTTCACAATTCTAATTCCTTCAGTTTCTTTTTCTTCTCTCATTGTTGCAGCTAATATTTCTAATACAATACTGACTAGTAGTGGTGATAATAGGCATCCTTATTTCACCTCTAATATTCTTGAGAATGCCTCTAGACTATCCCCATTGCATATAATGCTTGTTAATAGTTTCAGATAGGTACTGCTTATTATTCTAAGGAACAATCCATTTATTCCTACACTCTCTCTAGTGTTTTTTATTAGGAATAGGTGCTGTATTTTGTCAAAAGGTTTTCAGCATTTATTGATGATCATATGATTTCTGATAGGGTTGTTATTGATATAATTAATTGTACTGATATTTTTTCCAATATTGAACCAATGCTGCATTCCTGGGACACATTCTACTTGATCATAATGTATTATCATAGTGATACCTTCTTGTAGTCATTTTGCTAAGATTTTTTGCATCTATATTAAATCAGGGTAAAAGCTCTATAATTTTCTTTCTCTGTTTTAACTCTTCCTGGTTTAAGTATCAGCTCAATATTAGTGTCATAGAAAGAGTTAGGCAGAGTTCCATCTTCACCTATTTTTTCCAAAGAGTTCTTATAGAATTGGAACCAATTGTTCCTTAAATGTTTGACAGAATTCACTTGTGAATACATCTGGCCCTGGAAATTTTTTCTTAGGCTTGTTGAATTTCTTTTTCTGAGATATGGTTATTTAGGTTTTTAATTTTCTCTTCATTTAACCTGGGAAACTTATATTTTTGTAAATATTTGTCCATTTTACTTAGATTGTCAAATTCATTGGCAGAGAATTGAGCAAAATAATTTCAAATTATTATTTTAATTTCCTCCTCATTGGTGGTGAGTTCACCTTTCTCAATTATGAAACTAGCAATTTGGTTTTACTTCTTTCTTTTCTTAAATCAAATGAACCATAGTTTTATCAGTTTTATTGTTTTTTTTCATAAACCCAGTTCTTGGTTTTATTTATTAGTTCAATAGTTTTCTTGTTTCTATTTTATTAATTTCTCCTTTAATTTTTAGAATTTCTAATTTTTGTATTTAATTGGTGTTTTAATTTCTTCTTTCTCTAATTTTTTAGTTGCATATTTAGTTCATTGACTTCTTTTTACTCTAATTTATTCATGTAAGCATTTAAATATATGATATATCCCCTGACAGCCACCTTGAGTGTATTCCATAGATTTTGGTATGTTGTTTCATTATTGTCATTATCTAAGATGAAATAATTAATTATTTCCATAATTTGTTGCTTGGGCTACTCATTCTTTAAAATGAGGTTATTCAGTTTGCAATTAGTTCTGCATCTATATCCCCCTGGACAAATATTGCATATTATTTTTATTGCATTATGATCTGAGAATGACATGTTCATTATTTTTGCCTTTCTGCTATTGATCATTAGGTTCTTATGCCCTTGTACATGATCATTTATCATGTTAATGCCATCTATTGCAGAAAAAATTGTATTCCTTTCTATCTCTATTCACTTTCCTCCATAACTTTATCATATCTAGGTTTTCTAATGATCTGTTTGCCTCCTTAACTTCCTTCTTCTTTATTTTATGATTCGATTTAAGTAAATATGAGACTGGGAGGTTGAGTTCTCCCACTAGTACAGTTTTGTTGACTATGTTTTCCTGTAGCTCTTTCAACTTGTCCTGTAAGAATTTTGATGCTGTCCCATTGGGTACATACATATTTAGTATTGTATTTCCTTTATTATCTATGGTATCTTTCAGGAGGATATAGTTTTATCTTATCTCTTTTAATGCTATCTATTTTTTCAGCTGCTTTGTGTGAGAAAATGATTGCTACCCCTGCTTTTTTTCACTTCAGCTGAAGTAAAATATATTTTGCTCCAACCTTTTACTTTTACTCTATATATATCTCTCTGCTTCAAATGAATTTCTTGTAAGCAACATATTTTAGAATTTGGGTTTTTAATCCATTCTACTATTCACTTACATTTTAAGGGGGAGTTCATCCCATTCACATTCAAAGTTATAATTGCTAACTCTTTATTGCCCTACATGTTATCTTCCCTCTGTTTGTATTTCTCCTCCTTTTCCCCTTTATCCATATTCCACAGCCTTTTGTTTCTGAATTCCTTCACCTTCAATGTGTTTGCCATCCTATATCAGCCCCCTTCCCATTTCTTTCCCCTTTCTGGTTTCCCCTTTTTCCCTTCTATTACTTCCCTTTTTTCTCCTCCTCTGCTTTTCCCATTTTAATACTTGAAAGGTAACATCAATTTCTTTACTTAGTGTGTATAAATTAACTTTAAGCCAAGTCTGATGAGATGAATATTCAGGTGATTCTCACCTCTTCCGTTCTTCCCCTCTATTACAATAGGTCTTTTATACCTCTTGATGTAATGAGATTTACCCCATTCAATCACCTTAAACATCCTTTCTTCTTACTCTCACTCTTTTAAAGGAGGTATTGTTTTTAAATCATTGTATCTGAATCACAGGAAAGTTATGGATGTCCATCACTTTTGCCTGAGTATATTTTGTCTAATAGAGTTACAATTATCAAGAGTTAACAGAGAGTTTCTTTCAGATAGAGATTTATCCAGTTTCATCTTATTTGATAGCAGTATTTTTTACCCCCCCCCTTTTTTTAACCTTTTCATGTGTCTCTTGAACCTCCTGTTTGATGTCCAAATTTTCTATTTAGCTCTGGTCTTTTCATCAGGAATTTTTGGGATTCTTCCATTTTGTTAAATATACATCTCTTCTCCTAAAAGAGGAGGCTCAGCTTTGCCAGATAGTGGATTCTTGGCTGCAATCCAAGATCTCTTGCTCTTCAGAATATCTCTTCAGTCCCTTAATATTGATGCAGCCAGTTCCTGTGTAATCCTTACTGTGGCTCCTTGGTATTTAAATTGTTTCTTTCTGACTACTTGCATATTTTCTCTATTATCTGATGGTTCAGGAATTTGGCCACAACATTCCTTGGTGTTTTCATTTTAGAATCTCTTTCCAGAGAGGATCGATGTATTCTTTCAATAACTATTTTGCCCTCTGGTTCCATGATATCAGGACAATTTTCCATCACTAAATCCTGTAATATTAAGTCTAGGCTTTTTTTTTTCTTTTCAGTGTTTTAATGAAGGCCTATAATTCTCAGGTTGTCCCCTTCTTGATCTGCTCTCAAGGTCAGTGGTTTTATTGATGAGGTATTTTATATTTTCTTTTATTTTTTCGATCTTTTGGTTTTGTTTAACAGAATCTTGTTGTCTCATGAAGTCATTACTTTCCACTGATTCCATTCTTTTTTTAGAGAAGAATTTTCTTTATTTACCTTTTGCAACTCCTTTTTTATTAGGTCAATTCTATTTTTGAAGGGATTTTCCATTTGCCAAGAGTAGTTTTGAGAGAATCATTTTCTTTTTGCATTTGCCCAATTGTGGATTTGAGAGAATTATTTTCTTTTTGCATTTGTCCAATTGAAGGTCTGAATTATACTCATTTTATATTTGTACAATTGTATTTTTCAAGTATTGGTTTTCTTGTTGCCAGGTAATAGTTTTCTCTTGAGTTTCTTTTCCCAATTTTTCCATTTGATTTTTAAAATCCTTCCTGATTTCTTCAAGGAAGTTTTTCTGGGCTGGAGACCAATTCTTATTCTCCTCAGAAGTTCTAGATCTTTCTGAGTTAGAATCTATTTCTTCTAAGTATTTCTCCATAGGCCCTCTTTTCTATGGCCTTTCTTCATCTTTCTAGGATCTTGTGTTGAGGCTGGGACTGACACTCAGAGGTTTGCTTTTGAAGATCCTAGAGGCTTTGTTCACTTGGCTTAATAATTCCAAGGTTCCACCAATAAGGTGTGCTGGTTGCTTTTGCTGGAGTATTTGAGGCTCTCAGCAGCAAGGTCTGAGTTGACTTTGAACAATGTGCTGAGTCCTGGGAGAGGGAGTTAATCTCTCTTTCCATTGAGTGAACTCTGTTGCCCACAACTGAGCCTGAGGGGCTGGGGGGTTGTTTACTATTTGTTCGGGGAAAACTGTTCTGCTGAAAGTATGGAGCTCAGGTCCCTAGCTCAACTGGTTTGTTCTCCAGCCATGCTCTGAAACTCTCTGTGCTAGAACCCATCCTCCCATAGCTCCTCTCTCCTGGCCATAGATTCTGTGGCTAAAGTAGGATTTCGCAGCCACCACTCATCAAAGTCTCTATGGCTGAGGTTAGTCCTCTGACTTCTGCCAGTTGCTCTCCCTGCTCTGTCCCTCTGCTCTTGTCTCCTGGTTCAACCACAGTCCCCTGAGACTGACAGACCATGGTGGTAGGTATTCTTCTCCTCACTTCTCTTTCTGGTTTTTGTTGATGGAATTTCTGTTAAGTTTCTTTCACTTTATTTTTGAGGGCAAAGAGGAACACTTAACACATTGCCTGTCTTCTCTCTGCCATCTTGGCCTGGAGTCAACTCAGGAAGTCATGTGGCATCATTCTTTATGTCTAAATCCTGTATCCATTTTGACCTTATTTTGGTGTAGGGTATGAGATGTGGATCTATGCCTATTTTTAACCATACTGTTTTCCAGTTTTCTCAACAATTTTTTTTCAAATAGTGAGTTCTTATCCCAGAGACTGATGTCTTTGGGTTTGTCAAATAATAGATTTCTGCAGTCATTTACTGCATTTTATTTTGAACCTATCCTGATTCATGATCCATTACTCTATTTCTTAACTAGTACCAGGCAGTTTTGATGACCACTGCTTTATAGTATAGTTTGAGATCTGGTAGAACTAGAGAACCTTCCTTTACATTTTTTCATCAGTTCCCTTTCTATTCCTGCCCTTTTGTTGCTCGAAATGAATTTTGTTACTCTTTTTCCTAGCTCGGTAAAGCAGTTATTTGGTAGTTTGATTGGTATGGCACTGAATAAGGAATTTAATTTGGTTAGAATTGTCATTTTTATTATTAGCTTGACCCAACCATGAACATTTGACATTTTCCTAATTTTTTAGATGTGACTTTATTTGAGTGAGGAGAGCTTTATAATTATGTTCACATGGTTTCTGGGATTGTCTTGTGAGATAAATTCCCTGGTATTTAGTGTTTTCTACAGTTATTTTAAATGAAAGTTCTCTTTCTATCTCTTGTTCTTGAGCTTTGTTGTTCATATATAGAAATGCTGGTGATTTATGTGAGTTCATTTTATATCCTGCTACTTTGCTGAATTTGTTAATTGTTTCAAGGAGTTTTTTAGATGATTTTTCCCAGGTTCTCTAGGTATACTTTCATATCATCTGCAAAGAGTGAAAGTTTTGCTTCCTCATTGCCAATTATGATTCCTTCTATTTTTTTCTTCTCTTGATGCTACTGCTAGTGTTTCTAATACTATACTGAATAGTAATAATGGGCAACCTTTTTTCACTCCTGAATTTATTGGAAATGCTCTGAGTTTTTAACCTATTAAATATAATATCTATTTTAAATTCTGTTTATTATTTTAAGGAAAACTTCTTTTATTCCTAAACTTTCTAATGTTTTTAATAGGAATGGATGATTTATTTTATCAAAGGCTTTTTCAGCATCTATTGAGATAATCATATGATTTCTGTTGGTTTTACATTGATATGTTTAATTATGTTGAAGGTTTTCCTAATGTTGAACCATCCCTGCCTGCCTGGTATAAATCCAGTCCGAACATGGTATATTATCCTTGTAATAACTTGCTGTAGACTCATTACTAAAATTTTATTTAACGTTTTTGTATCAATATTCATTAGGGTGATAGGTTGATAATTTTCTTTGTTTTGGTTCTTTCTGCTTTAGGTATCAATCAGCACCATGTTGGTGTCAAGGAATCAAAGGAATTTGGCAGAATTCCTTCTTCTCCTATTTTTAAAATAATTTATGTAGAACATGAATTAATTTTTCTTTAAATATTTGGTAGAATTCACTTGTAAATTCATCTGGACCTGGAGACTTTTCCTTTTTCTTAGGGAGTTTATTGATGGTTTCTTCAATTTCCTCTTCTGTTCATCTAGGCAGTTTGTATTTTTGTAACTATTCATCTATTTCACATCAGTTGTCCAATTTATTGACATATGGTTCGGCAAAGTAGCTCTAACATATCTCCTTATTTTCTTCCTCATTGGTCGTTTGTTTACCCTTTTCATTTTTGATACTGGGAAATTGGTTATTTTCTTTATTTTTTAAATCAGATTAACCAGAATTTTTTCTATTTTATTAGCTTTTTCATAAAACCAAATCAGTTTTATTCATGACATCAGTGCTTTTCTTGCTTTCCATTTTATTAATAACTCCCTTGATTTTCAGAACTTCTTATTTGATATTTAATTGGGATGTTTAATTTGTTCTAGCTTTTTTAGTTGCATACCCAATTCATTGATCTTCTATTTCTATATGTTATTCATATAGGCATTTAGAGATACAAAGTTTCCCCTCAAAACTGCTTTGGCTGCATCGCATAGATTTTGGTATAATGTCTCATTATTATCATTATCTTGGATATAATTATTGATTATTCCTATTATTTGCTTTTTGATCCACCTATTATTTAGGATCGATGTTCTGTGTTAGTTTTTTTGTGTTCACTTTGTATCTTAATTGTATTCTTTTTACTGTTTGCAATATTCTCTCTTTTATTTGAGGGTTTTGAAATTTGGCTATTACAGCCCTTGGAGGTTTTATCATGGGATCTCTTTCTGGAGGGGTTCTGTGGATTCTTTCAATGTTTATATTGTTATAGTTTTCCAGTTGATTGTGGGGGTTTTCCCTGATAATTTCTTGCATGATGTTTTCCAGGTTCTTTTCTTTATCCAGACTTTCTAGTAGTCTGATGATTCAAAGATTGTCTCCTCTGGATCTATCTTCCTGGTCATTCATTTTCCCGAAAAGGTACTTTGCATTTTCATTTTTTTCAGCCTTTTTATTTTGTTTGATGGAATCTTGTAGTCTTGTAGATTCATTGATTTCTAGCTGTTCAATTCTAATTTTTAGGATTTTATTTTCTTTAATTACCTTTTGTGTTTCCTTTTTAAAGGTATTGAATCCTTTGGTCAACTTTTCACAATTTTCCTGCATGACTTTCATTTTTTTGCATCTTTCTTTTTCCTCTCTTCTTTGGTTGTTAAATTATTTATAAGCTCTTTAATGAGGTTTTGTATCTGAGTCCAATTTATAGACTGCTTTGAGTGATGTTTCATAGCTTTCTTCTTCAGACGTGGCATTGCTGTCATCTTAAATCTGTGAAGTATTTTTATATAGTGAGTGCTCTTTTAGCTTTTTTGCTCATCTTTGTTGTAGTTCTGCTCCTGGGGTAGATGGAGTATAGATCCAAGTTTTTATTTTTGGGGTAGCTGGGATCTGATCCCTGACTTGTTGTTGGGCAAGATGTTGCCCATGCAGTCCAGACTTTACCTCTGTAGAGTTCACACCCCCAACTTTAATTTCCAGGTTCTGACTTTACTGAGGATTATTCCCAACCCAGTCCTCTCTTTTACCCCTGTGTTTTCAAGGTTCAGACTTTGTTTGGGGTTGGGATCCTCTCTGCTGGCTTGCTATCCAACTGTTGGGACCTCTCTTATTATTAAGCTGTCAGGACCTGGATTACAGTGTGTCTAAAAGCCTCCTGCTAGCATTCCCTGCTCTCCCACCTCCTGGAATTTTCCTCCCCTTTTCCCCAAAAGAGACAAACCTTCAATGAATATCCTTCATACCTACTGTTGAAAACTTCTTTGAATCTTCTCTTTTTTTCCTGGTAGGATCTGTAGTGTGAGTGTCAGAGTAGAGGCTTCATTTACCTTTGGTATGCAAAGGCTCCAGGAGCTTGTTAGCTTCACACCACCATCTTGGCTTCCCCACCTCCACCCCCCCCCATCCTTTGCTTTCTTGAATGTCATATGCCAAGTGTCATCTATAGTAATAGTCACTAACCTATGTGTGATTTTGACTATGGCTCTACAATACCTGCTTTTTTCCATTTATGTCATTTTTATAACACTTTCTTTGACCTGGTAGTGCTGGATTCTGTTTAGGGCATTTCTGGAAGTTTTCTTTGTCAGATGGGGAGGGATTCTTTTTTAATTTTAATTTTGTCCTGATTCTATGCTATCTGTGAAGTTTTCTTTTAAATATTGGTCATAGCATTTAGATATTTCTCATAAACCCTCTAACTCTGTCTATGATCAAGTAATATACAAGATTTAGTATAAAATTCAAATAATTAAAATGGAAACAGAAGTAATAATATAGGCCTGGTACTCATCCCTCTTTTATATTGTCAAACATGGACCACATTTTTAGTCAGAATTTAACATATGGAGGAAATAGCCCAGGTACAAAATAATGGAATGTGGCCATTTTTAAGTACTTTGTGTATACAATTGGTAAACTTTATGAATTAGCAATTCATTTGGCAGGTTTGATGAATAATTCGATGAATTTTACTGAGTTTGATTTAATTTGCAGCCCTACCTGATAACACTTCATTATTTAGTACTTAAATTGAGGCTATTTTTTCTTATTTCACCATTTTCTTAACAATTGTACTTTATTTGTAGTTTTCTTTTTACTTTTGATCATATTGCCTAGAGGTATCTAATGTGTTCCAAAGTTATTTTTTTCATTATAGCTTAGTTAGTGCCAGCAGCAATACCACAAATAATTGCATTCTGTTCTTTTTTGCTAATGTTTGCTGTTCATGTGTGAAAGAAGCAGTTCTTATCAACTAAAGTAATAGAAAATGAAGGGTGATGTCTGCAAATCAACCAAATCATTAACTTTTGCCTCTCCTAGATTATTTTTTAATTTAATTTTGAAATAATGTTAAAACTGTGAAAGTGACTCATACTGTTTCTGTATACAACATTCAGTGACACTATCTACCCTTGCAATGGTCCATTTCTTTCACAATGTACAGCATTCAAACAATGACAAATAATTTGAATTAGAAAGGGGAAACTTGGTTAAATAGGATGTTTGGCACCACAGAAAATTAAATGTTCAAATATTTATAATTTTTCTCCATAGATTTTACTTTCTTATTCATGATAGTTTACATAGCAGAGTTATACATGTAATTTTCTCTAAAGATTACATTTTCTTATTCATGATAGTTTAAATGGCAAAATTATATATGGTATTTTACTACATTACAATTTTGTTAGTGATTTTGTGGTGTGTATACCAGAGTCGTTATTAAAATTTAGTTCCCTTATTTTTCCCAAGGAATTGTCGGCTAGCTAGAGCTGTGTCAAGACTTGATAATTAAAGGGTCTAATGCTTAACTATGAGTCTGGTAGGTACCACAGTGATGCTTCCAGGCTGAGCTGAAAATGTGAGACTTTGTTTTGAGAAAGTCATTATCAGGGAAGCTATTGAAATTAGCTACCATTATGCCCACACTCATTCTTCCAAGTCATAGCCCAGCTCATTTTCCTCACCTCGTGGCTCAGCCCCAAACTTTAACTTTAGAAATTAGGCCATCTTCTCTAGAACCTAATGTAATTCTTATATCCCAACACTTGAAAAAGAACTTTTCCCCTAATACCATTCACAAAGACTCTTGAATAATGTGTATGCTGATAAAAGTTAAAAGTAAACTTTCATATATGTGTGTGTATATATATATATATATACATATATACATATACAGAGCATACTTTTAAGTTTAATCTGCTTTATTAACATTTTTTTCTATCTCATTTATACAATAAAAAGAAAAAATCCAACCCATAAGGTTTTCCATTTTAAAGATGTAAATTATCACACTGAAAACTGAGCAATTGCATGTCATGAGCTGTAAAGAAGCAGTCCTCCAGTACCTCTTTGGTATGAACTATGGTCAAAAAGTATAGTATCTCTTGGATAACAAACTTTTTGTAGCAAAAAGGTTTATAGGGCCACCTAGTGACCTTTTTTTTCTTCAAACTCTTCATTAATATCAACCCGTTCCTTCTCATATTTGAAATGTTTTTATGTGACTATAACTTCCTTTCATTCTCTAGCTTCTCTATTCACATTGTGAGCTCTAGTGTCTCCCATTTCTCACTACTCTCCTTAGGATTGGCTTTAACTTCCTCCCTTCTTGGTCTTGATCCTAGAGTTAATCATGTCAGTGTTATGGTATGCTGTACTCTTAAGTTCTTTCTCTTTTTTATCCAGGTTCACAACTTCCAACTACCAACTCTGAACCACTTTTACCATCTACCATCTACTTTCTAAGCTTATATGCTTTGAACATCCTAGAGGATACTATGTAACCTTGCCAACTAGGTCCATTCCAAATGTACGCTCTCTAATAATCTCAGTCGACACTTTTTTATAGCAACACCATTTTTCATGCCTGCACATAATTTGCTTTTGCATTTCCTACAGGAAAATTTTGAAAGCTTCACTTCTCTTAAGTCTCCTGAAACATCATCTACCAATATTTAATAAGGAAGTAGTTTATTTTTTATAAGTAACCTTTTCTTTATTACTCTACATCCATCTCAATACCACTTGGCTTCATTTCCCACTCCTTCTTCCTTTAGTGTAGTCTCAGATGAAGAGTTGATTCTTTTCTTCACCAAGGAAGCTGTAATTCTTACTATCTTTCACCTTGTTGCCTAGTTCCTCCAGATATTTATCCTCATTTTCATGCCCTCTCTCTAATCTTAAAGCTTTTCCTAGCCATTCCTCATTGCCTGCAAACATATGCAGATCTCTCCTGTTCCATAATGGTATCACTTGACTACCACCTTTAAGATGTCATCCTTTATCTTTATTTCTTTTCTCAGTAAAATTCTTACAAAACACTATACATATTCTTTGCTTCATTTCCTTTCCAATCATGCCCCATTTCTTTCAACCCCATTACAATATGACCTCTCTCAACCAAATTGTTTTAAATTTCTGAATTCTCAAACCTGAAACCTTTTGACAGTTCTCATCCCTCTTGAAGACTGTAACTTTGAAAAAACTATAGCCCTCTGTTTATTGAACTCTCTCTGTCTCTCTCTCTCTCTCTCTCTCTCTCTCTCTCTCTCTCACACACACACACACACACACACACACACACACACATACACACAGTCTAGTCTCTCTCTCCTGAAGGCCAATATAACCTACTGCTGTCTATTGAATATTTCAAAATGAATGGCTAATGGGTATCTCAAACTCAATATATTCCTAACTCACATAGCCTGATATTTAGGTAAATACTAATTATTTGGTTCACAAATTTTATTTTTGTCCACATCCCCATAGATGAAACTTTTGAAGAAGCTAGTACTCACAAAGATTATCTGTGTTTAGAAACTTCCAGGAAGACATGATTGATTCAATATTGTACTACTCTGAAAGAGCATACCAATGTGAGGGAGCATCAGTAAACCTCTTTCTATGTTTGGAGAAGAGCACAAATGAAATGATGGAATAAACATAAATGTGACAAAAATATGTTGTAAGTCATAGTTTTGCTTTTACTGTGACATTGTTGGGTTCATAAAATTGCAATTCTTTTAATAAAGAAACACCAAAGCTGAATAGCACAAATCAATCAGTAAATATTTTTTAAGACCCTATGTGTAAACCAAGAGAATAATGTACACATTAACAACAACATTGTAAGATGATCAACCTTGATGGAAGTAATTCCTCTCAACAGTTCAGAGAGCTGGAGTAACCATATTAGACCAGCTATGGAAAATATTATCCCCATCCAGAGGAAGAAAAACATAATGAAAAAAGAAAACAAAAATTAACCTTTCAAAATCAAATGAACACTTCATAAAAATTATCTTGTATATAACTCTTTCCTTTAATCCTAATTTCTAATACCAAAAATGACTAATCTGTAAAAATGTTTATCAAAAATATGTATGTACAATGTTAACCAGACTGTTCACCTCTGAGGGGAAGGGTATTGGGAAGAGAGGGTGGAATGAAATTTTGTAACTTAAAAATATACCTATGCAAATGGGATGAATGTTAAAAAAAATGAAAACAGATTAACTTAAAAAAGACCCTATGTGTACTAAGACCTGGGGATACAAATAAAGTATTTTATATTTGATTTTAAAGAAACTAGGGAGTCAGATTAAGTAGGGAAATGACATGGTCAGACTTGGTGGCTTTGGGGAGAGATTGGAAGCAAGCAATGAGTTGAAACAAAATTCTTTGACTTGTGAGCCTTATCAAACTGTTGCTTGCTGGCCTCTTGTAGGGCAAGTCTGTGGTTACCTGTAAGACACTAATGGTTCATGGTAGTAGGAGGTAGACTTTCCCTGTGCAGTTTATTTGTTTTGCATGTGTTCCTAAAGAAATCTTGTGTGACAGACTATTTTGTAGGCTTCCCAAAGTCTTTGATAATGGAAAACATTTTGGGCAATAATGAGTCTTTTACAACATCAGTCATGGTTCCATCCTTGACAATACATTTTTTTAGGTTGTTTTTTTTTGCAAGGCAATGGAGTTAAGTGGCTTGTCCAAGGACACACAGCTAGGTAATTATTAAGTGTCTGAGGCCAAATTTGAACTCAGGTACTCCTGACTCCAGGGCCAGTGCTCTATCCACTGTGCAACCTAGTTGCCTGACAATACATTTTGAAGACCTTTCATTTTCAATCAGGTAAGCCTCTATTTGAAGTCACAGGATTCTGGCACTCTAAAGGTTGTAAGACTCTGATATGAAGAAAGCAGGGTCCTTTGCTATGAGAGCTATCTCTTAGAGGTGATGTTAAAGGACAAACACTGTAAGTAAACTTATTTATTTATTTATTGATAAGGCTGGATATTACGTAAACCCATAGGAATTTTATGAAAGCTGTTAGAATGTCTGTAGATGCATATTGGGACCTTTCCCAGGAGAGCGCAGAATGGGAATATCCATCTGCCAAATTGGTCATCAAGCTAAAGAAATGTATGATCCTGGTGTCTCAGCCCTGTACAGTTAGATAGCCCCTCAGTCAGCCTTCCATGTTTAGATTCATTGTAGAGAATGAGAAAGAAATTGATGCTTTAAGGGGTAGAATAATAATCTTCACCAAATGTCTGAATAGGGCCAGGGTCCAAGAATCCCTAGATAAATGTGTGAATGAGCTAAGTAGAAAGAATCTGGCACTCAGTGGAGACATCAGTCTAGGATGAAATGACAGATCTAATATCCTGCCCTAGTGAACAAAGGTTTGGAAGCATATGATAGTTTTACTCTATATTCATTGAAAGTAACTTAATAGCTTGTTTATGAGGCCTGTTTACCATGGTGATAAAATGAGTTTGTGGATTATTTGATTAAGAAATGCCAAGATGAAGGAATAAGTCAAATATATATTCCAGAAAAATATGAAGTAGATTTTGGCTAGGATATTATACTTTAACAGTTTCTACATTTCATTAGATATGAAGATGAAATGGTAATTTCACTTTTCTAAAGCTTGATGTCTGAACTGAAGCATGGAAAACTTTAAAACAAATTAATGTTGAATATATATATATATATATATATATATATATATATATATCAATGTTTTAGAATTTGAATCTTATTTCAAATTCTCTATGGAAGCTCAATTTTTAATCTATGTGAGATTATTATTTTCAAATATATGATTATTATTAAAAGCATAAATTCCACTTCAGATATATTTTCAGATTTTTTTAGTATATTGATCAGTTATGCTGATTTTTTTCCCTTTTGTTCTTTTTACAAAAATTTGGTTTTATGGCATAGGTCTTTGGGGGTAGAGGAAAGAGGGATACTGAGGGAAAGCATGGTGATGGAAAAAATCTATAAAACTTATTTTAAAAATAAGTGTGTGACTCAGAGGTTTTCTAAACAAATTAATAAGAAAATTTCTAATTGAATATAAAATTTTATTTATAAGGATGACAATAGTATAAAAGTAATTCTTGTTGCTGTACCAATAACAAATTAGCACTTTGTGTTGGATATGTGCCAAGTCCTTGAGATGCAAAGAAAAGGCAAAATATCATCTTTACCATCAATTAACTCATACTCTCTTGAGTTTAAAGTATTTACCAAAGAAAAGAAGAATGTTTACTTAACAGTGAGATTTTTAATTTTAACCACAGTTTTAATTGCTTTATATCCCATTGATATCCTCTACTTTTGATTACTTTTTTTTTAACATCTTGAGCTTAAGTTCTTGAGTTATGATGGTTTTTCCAAACTTGAAATCCTTCAGGCATAGGTCTTATGATTGATTACATATCTCTGCTTTCTTTATAATCTAGCAATATTTAGAGAAGTAATGGCAACAACTAAGATAATAACTAGTATGTCAATGAGAAAACTGGAGTATTTGTTAGTATTTCAATAATGCTTTTAAGATTTGCAAAGCACTTTATATATGTTGACTCATTTGATCCTCTCACCCTGGGAGCTAGGTGTTATTAAGAAACTGAGGCAGAGGTTAAATGACTTGTCCAGAGTCAAAATGCCTTTTCCACAATAAGAAATGAAATTTTATCATAAGAGATAGAAAGTTCCCCAGGGAGGGGAATATCTATGCCAATGAAATTATAGATGACTGAAAGTCTCAATGTGTAGGATATAAATTAGTTTATCCTTCTTTATTTCTTTATTTAATACCATCATCGAATCTGAAATCTATCAGAGGCCACCCAGTCCAGTCCCTGCTTAAAACATAAACAGCCACTCTGTACACTTGTGAGACACATAACCACTGTGTCTGTTCTCAGGTTTACAGTTCCTGGGTCCTCTCAGACACTTGATGGTTCTTGGCATCCACTCAAGTATTTTGTCTCTTGTCAATGCACCTGCTTTCAGTGAGGGCCTCATAAGGACTTCTTACTCATTAAAAAATTAAATTTTATTTTGGTTGTTAAATTACTCCTTTTTATAGTATACAAATATTACATCTAGTCTTCTACTGACAGCCTAGCAGCTGTGCTGAGAACCATATCCCCAGGTGTCCCAATACAGGCTAGCTGTGTTGGAGGTGAATTCTGTCCTTCCCAAGCACACATTCAGTTCTGCTGACTCCAAGCTGTAAATAGTACCTCTAATCTTGTTGGAGAAATTGGTATTCTGAACCAGAGCTTATGTGACTCGGGATGGAAAGCACCATGTTTTAATGTGCTAGTGTGAATTTTAATATGGTCTAAGCAACTAGGGATATAAAGACAAAATTTATGAAACAATGTCCTTTTAGAGAGTTTTTCAATATTTGGAGCAGAATTATGGCAGGGAGGTGGGACAATGAGAGAAGAGGGGAAAGAGTACATCAGGTCAGGCAGTTGGGTGTTACAATGAATAGAGCACCAGCCCTGGAGTTGGGAGGATCTGAGTTCAAATGTGACCTAAGACACTTGGACAAGTCACTTTAATCCCACTGCCCCAACAACAACAACAAAAGGCCAAAATAGATTACATGAGGTCTCTACTGATAGAATGGTTGGTCACAATTAGAGTTCAGTCTCTAGTGGTCTGGGATCTGAGTCTTAGCAGGAAAAAGGAAGGGGGGGAATGGTCTAGTGGAGAAGACACCTCTGCTGTTCTTTCTCACTATGATATGGGACACACTCTCCAGGAGCATTCCCTGTGTTTGCAGAAAATGAGCAAGATGAAGGGATATATACACAGCAAAGTATGTCTTAATGAGTCACTGGGAGGTCAATATGTGTTAAGTCTTTTTGACTACCAGTTTCTCATTAACTGTAAACAACATAGTACAAATCATCTTATTCAACAACCACATTTAGAATATGCTTTTCTTAATTCTGCTCTCTTAAATTAGCTTCTAATGGCTTTATTTTTTATATATAATTATGTTCTCCACAACCTACGTAGGAGTCCAAAAATCTTTGTTTTTAAGGCCCCCTAAACTCTTCAGTTTGTCTATGATAAACCCTGTGCTCTGGATCCATTCTCTCTCTGTATTCAGTTCCTTCACTACCTACTGTCACTTAAGAAAAGAGCACTTAAGCAAATATCTTATAACTTAACATTTAGTTGTTCTTTAATTAAACTATTTTCGAGTAGTGTCTACCAGTGTGAATTATAAGCTCTTTGAGAACCAGACAGGATCAATTATTTATTCAATAAATACTTAAATACCTTTAGACTAAATCCTACAATTTGTATTCACCACAATTAGTGCAGTGCCCAGCAAGAATGTAATAGGGATTCAATACATTTTGTTTTGAATGACTAATCAACAGAACTAATCCCCTGTGATACTTTTGTTTTTTCCAAACATTGATTTTTAAAAATGACAGATTTTTATTAATATGGCTTGTAAACTTTTCCCTATACTGACAAGAGTGTTCTAGAATGAGTGATAGAACCAGTTTGCTCTGGATAGTCAGTTATTCCCATAACAGAAACCAGCAAATGCTACATATTAGGACTTATTTTATCATATCAGTTAATAAACTGATGGAGAAACTGTTAATGCATATTAAACTTTAAAAATGTGTCTTTTACAAAAAGACAGCTGTTGAACATTTGCCAGCACACCCTGACCTTTAATCTACCCAGAGAATTAAACTTTATGACAAAATTTGCTTGTTTTTTTAATAAGAGAAAAAGGAAAGAAAAGAAACTTTAGCAAATCTTGTCATCAAATGAAAAAATAATGTTAATTTATGGTTCCATAATCATGCAAAGAAGTAAGAAAATATATCTTATCATATATCTTCTTTTGGGCCAAGCTTTTTTTAAATTTGCATTTCATTTTGATTGTTTTGTGAAAATGTTTTTTTCCCATTTACATAATTGTAGTAGTGTATATTGTTTTCCTGGCTCTACTTACCTCACCGTGAACCTGTTCCTATGAATTTCTTCATGCTTCTTCAGTTTATTTCTTATAGTACAATCTTCCATTATATTCTTTTATCAAAATATATTTAGCTTTTCCCTAGTAGATAATTGTTATTTACTATCATAGAAATACTGCTCTAAGTATTTTGATGTAGAGTCTATATATCTAGCATTCAATATGTGATATTAATATTAATAAAAACTTTATGTATTAACAAGCCATGTGTTTGTACTTTTAACAGCAGTTTTCTTCCCTCCCCCTTAATTCTACAGTCTGCCTCCTGACACCAGTTTTCTTGCCCCTTAAGCTGAGTGGTTTCTAGTGCCTAGTGTCTTGAATCAATATATGGACTAGACTTCTGTGACTCAGTTTTAAAGATGTCTTGAGCATTCTCTGATATGGAAAGATTATCAACACAGAATACCAACCCCTAGTGGATAATGTGATACCTTGAACCTGGTATCTAAGCCAATGAATATGTTCTTGACAAGGTTGTCAGAACTCCTGTGGCAGACATTATATCACCAATGCAATAATGCCTCTGGTTTATGAATAATTGGCAGCACAATCAAAAACAACACCAACTAAATCTAAATATGAATAACTGATACCAGGATAGATAGTAGAAACACTAGATACGTTGAAGCACAGGCAAGATAAATCCTGAGTTTCTTTAGTGAGGTAAGAATATAGTCCAGTCTCTTTCTTTTCATAGGACTGGTTTTAAGACATAATAAATCTATACATGGATTAAGTAAGTACTCCAATTGTATCTTGACCATCAGAATAGTAACTGTTAAGTTCATAATTAAGTTCAGATATAAAATCTAATATTGAAGATCTAAAGTCTAATTTTATCCTTGTTGCATTGCATGAAACTGAATCTATATAATGTCCTTGGGCCTCATGACTGAATCTGAAATCAAATATATGACTATCACAACTGTAGCAGAGATCCGTATATACTGTAGCTGTTATATCGGGTCAAAAGATAATTTTATTTATTAAATACAGGAAGCAATAAGCCATTATAATAGAGATAAGGTAGAATGAAACTATTAATGAAATTGCTTTAGGGTAGAAGAGAACTATGTTGATGTTTGAGTTAATATTTATTAGTTAATTATAGTAAGGATGAACTTATCAAGGGTGGATTGACTTTAATAATGGTGACTGACACTGTGATAGTCATCTCTTTACATCCAAGTTTTCTCACTAATTTGAACCCACTCAGTGCACTTTCAAAGTAGGCCTTTCTCTAGAACAATGCAAGAGGCAATTTCATTATCATTGTATTTTGGGAAAAACTGAAAATCCTTAAATAAGTCATGACTCATTTCTATAACTTGATCTTAGAAGACATTTTTATATGCAATATTAGTATTTTCCTTACTGCAGCCCTTGATGTTGGATATTGTCAAGTTTATTTAAGGTAACATTGAATGATTTATCATTTTGTTTCTGAAAAACAAGAACTACAATTTCTTTATGACTAGTTTCCACAATATGAGTCTGCACTATGCTAAAGATAATCTCTCTAGCATTGTTGAAGATGATTCAGATGTAACATCAGCAATAAGTTATCTTGACCCTCTCCATAATCCCTGGTATATTTCATCAGCTATCAGTTGAGTAACAGTAGAATAGGTCACAGGTATTTCTTTCTAAAACATGAGATCAACTTTGCTTCATATACTATAATCCCTGGTACAAAGGAATTGAGCTCAAATTAAATTATTTTGCACCTATTTCAGTAGTGCGTTGAGGGCAGTATTCAATCAAGAAAAGTGTTCCATTCAGTATTGTCTCTTTGAGTAACAGAATAGCCATTAAATTGTAACCTTGGATAAAGGTTTGTTGAAAATGTATGGTATACCAGGGTGGCTAGTTGGCATAGTGCATAAAGCACCAGCCCTGGAGTCAGGAGTACCTGGGTTCAAATCCATCTCAGACACTTAATAATTACCTACCTGTGTGGCCTTGGGCAAGTCACTTAACCCTGTTTGCCTTGTAAAAACCTAAAAAAAAGTATGGTACAGGAACTAATGTAATGGAGCCAAGATGTCAGTGTGAAGCTAGCATGTTCCTGGAACTTTTCCCTACACAGTATTAAATGAAATCTCTACATAAAAATTAAAGCTACAGAAGCCGCCAAAAAATCAGATGGAAACAAGTTTTCAACTGTAGATATCATGGAGGATCTTTGGAGATGGTCTCTCTCTCTTCATGGGGGGGGAGGGAAATAAAGCCCAGTTAGGAAGGAGAGTGGGAAAGTCAATGAGAGGTTTCTATCTTCAGGACAGCTTAGGTTCAGGCAGCTAGACAGCAGCCCAGGTCCTGGAAGTTAAGATAGATCAGCAAGGAGGGTCCCATCCTCAGACAAAGTCTGAACCCTGGAAACACTGAGGCAACAGACAGGAAAGGATTGGGAACAAACCACTGCATAGGCAGTCTGGACTGCCTATGTCCGGACTTAAAGGATGAAACAAATCTCTACATAGGCAATTCCTGGGCTGCAAAAGCAACATGTTGGCAAGTGATAAGCCAGAGATCAGACCCCAAACCCAGTACAAAATGCTTGGGACTATACTCCATATATCCCAGGAACAGAGCTTAGCAATCAAAATGAGCAAAAAAACCAAAAAGAGTGCTAAACTTAGAAAGCTGTTATTTAGATAGAAATGACAAAAATGCAATCTCAGAAAAAGAAAGTAGTGGCAATTTATTTACATAGGAAGCATCAAAGGAGTTCATGATTTGGTCTCAAATCATAGAAGAGTTTGATTTTGAAAACTAAAGAAGAGAGGAAGAAGAAAAATTAAAAAAAAAAACAAATGAGAACCACAAAGTAACATTATAAAGAGAAATCAAATCCTTTAAAAGTAAAAATTACAGTGGCAGCTAAGTGGTGCAATGGATAGAGCACTGGCCCTGGAGTCAGGAGAACTTGAGTTCAAATCCAGCTTGAGATATGTAATAATTCCCTAACTGTTGGACATTGGGCAAATCACTTAACTCATTGCCTCAAATAAAAATAAAAAAAAATTTAAAAAGTAAAGATAACAAACTGATAAAGAATATCTCATCAAAAAATAAAATTGATCAACTGGATAAGGAATGCAACTCAACTAAAAGTCAAATCAACCACTTGAAAAAGGAAAACAACTCACTGCAAAGAAAAAAATTAACCTATTATATCACAAAATGTAACTGAAGAACATAAAACCATAAAAAATAGAATTGGTCAAATCGAAATTAATGAATCTATTAGACATGAAGTTTCCTCAAACAAAATCAAATGACTTAAAAAATTGAAGAAAACATTAAGTTCCTTTTAGAAAAAACAAATGATCCAGAAAATAGATTCAAGATTAGATAATTTATGAATTATTGATTTAGCAGAATACCTAAATCAAAAAAAAATTAGCCTGGAAAAATCTTTCAGGATATTTTCATGGAAAACTGTCCTCATATACTAGATTAAGAAGAAAAAATGGTCATTGAAAGGATATTCAGAATAGTCTCAGAAAGAGACCCCAAGATATAAACTCCCAGGACTATCACAAACAAATTCCAGAATTCTCAGATAAAGAGCAAAATTCTGCAGGCAGTCAAATAGAAGCAATCTAAATACAAAGGAAGTACAATAAGAATTACAAAAGGACTTATCAAGCTCAACATTAAAGGATCTGAGGGCCAGGAATATGAAATTTTAGAGGGCAAAGAACCTTGGATTACAACTAAGAATTTACTACATTGCCAAATCCAGCATATCTCCCAGGGGAAAAGATGGATTTTTAGTGAAAAAGAGGAATTTCAAAAATTTCTGATTAAAAATACCAGAACTGAACAGAAAATTTGGTCTTTATATATGATTGAAGATAAACATGAAAAAGTAAATGGAAAGGGGAAAAAAAACAAATGTTAGTCAAGAGCATTAAATTGTTTATAAGGTAAGATAACATCTGTAATTCTTCAGAATTGTATTTCTTTTAGAATAGTTAAAAGGTTGAATATAGTAGAAGAAATTGTACTTAGAGGATATGGGCATGATGGTCCTTGTCCTTTATCAAAGAAGATCAAATGTTCTCACTATGTTTGAGAAAAATTTCAGTGTGTCTAATTATGACTGATCAGACCAATACAAACTCAGCATGCTCTATCACAGGTCAAGCACAAATAGTCCAGGCGAACACCTGGGATGTTTACTCTAAACTTAAATATCCAATGTTTCCTTTGAGCTACTTCAATTCTACATTGTTCAAAGAGCTTAGCACTTTCTCTGATGAAGGCACCCTATGCTGTACAGTCCTGTGCCAGTGTCTCTGTGCCTTACAATCAATTCTAAAGCTCTTAAGAAAGACCTTTAGGGTGTCCCAGTACTTAGAATTCTTAGAAGCTCTATATATAATTAAATTAAACTAGAAGTGATCTTCACTTTGCTAGGTACAATACTTAAGGAAGGTTGTAGTACAATAGAATGGACATAAACAGATTAAAAAGTTATCTTGCATTAATCCATACTTTAGTTAATAAGGGTTTTAGTACCATGGTTTGGGTACTAAAGAGACAGAGGAAGGGAGTTTACTTGATAACTTTAGTTGGGGTGGATTGTAGACCATGGTTGGAGTACTATAAAGAAGGAGGGGGAGAATGGACTTAGAGGGACTGGACATGGAAATTTCATGAAAATAATTTGTTTTGCTTGCCACTTTGGCCACAATTGGAAGGAGCGTATTTAGATAAATGGTTCATTAAGTGATTTGGCTTTGCAGGATACTTTGACTCATGAGAATTGTGTGTCTATGGAGTGTACTTGAGAAGGGGATAAGATATAATGTGATTATAATTTGATGTGATTTATGATTCTTGATAAGTGTATTTCTAAATGAGATAGAGGAGGGGAGGGTATTTATTAACAATGAGACAATGCTACTAATCAATTCATCAAACTTTGAGAATAGTACATCTATCCATTCAGCTAAAAGGAGAATATTTTGACATAGGGGTAATAAGTTGAAGACAGGTTTTTAAAAAAAGTAAAAAAGAATGATTATACTAGGAGAAGGCTAGGCATTAGTGAACAAATAACATCAGATGAAGAACCCAAGATCTATTATAATAGAGGGAAAGAAGGTAGAATATAAACCCCAAGTGAAACCTCTTCAATACATTTGGCCCAGAGATGGAAAAGCATACGTCCCCAAATGAGTTTTTTTAAAAAAAAAATTATCCTACCCTATAGGGAAGTAGGAAGAGAAAGTGGAAAAAACAGAAAGAAGGGACTGATAAAAGCAAAAGTGAATGTAAAAGGGAAAGTAAGGTTAAAGGGAAAAGAGTAAAACACTGTTGAGGAAAAAGAGGAAAGAGAAAAGTATAAATGGAGGAAGACAACTTGGAGGGGAAATACAGAATTAATCATCTTAACTGTAAATGTGAATGGGATGAATTCTTGAATAAAAGGGAAGTGGATGGTAGAATAGATTAAAAACCAGAATCTTACAATATGTTGGTTACAAGGGACACCTTTGAAGCAGAGAGAGATACAAACAGGTTAAAGGTAAAAGGTTGGAGCAAAATATATTATGCTTCAGTGGAATTTAAAAAAAACATAGAGAACAATCCTTATCTTGGACACAACAAAAACAAAAATAGAACTCATTAAAAGGGATAAGAAAGGAAGCTACATCTTCTTAAAAGTCACCTTAGGCTTTGAAGTTTTATCATTATTAAACATACATGTGCCAAATGGTATAATATCCAAATTCTTAGAGGAGAAGTTGAATAACACATGATAGAAAAGTTCTACTAATGGGGGACCTCAACCTCCCTTTCTCAGAATTAGATATAAAATTATTTATAAAAAATAAACAAGAATAAATTTAAGGTTAATAAAATCTTAGAAAACTTAGATATTATAGACCCTCTGAAAGAGGATAGAAAAGAATATACCTTTTTCTCTTCAGTATATGGCACCTATATCAAAAAATGACCATTTACTAGGGCATAAAAACCTTATAATAAAATGCAGAAAGGCATATATAATAAATGCATCCTTTTCAGACTATGTAATAAACATTAAATGTAAGAAAGGGGCATGAAAAGATAAATACAAAAGTAATTGGAAACTAACTTAATTTTAAAGAATGAGTGGATCATACAACAAATCACAGAAATAAACATTTGATTCTAGAAAATGATAAAAATGATTCACCATCCCAAAATTTATGGGATGCTGCCAAAGCAATTTTTATGGGGAATTTTATAACCTTAAATGCCTATATTAATAAAATAGGGAGAAAGGAGATCAAAGGTTATACAACTTAAAAAACTAGACAAAAAACCAAATTAAAAATTCCCAATTAGATATCAAATTAGAAATTCTGAAAAATCAAAGGAGAGATTAATAAACCTGAGAGAAAGAAAACCACTGATCTCATAAACCAAACTCAGTGAAATGGATAAATATTTCCAAAAATATAAACTATCCAGATTAACAGGGAATGAAATAAAATACTTAAATAACCACATTTCAGAAAGAGAAATGAAGAAATCATCAATAAACTTCCTAAGAAAAGTCTCCATGTCCAGATCGATTTTCAAGTGAATTCTGCCACACATTTAAGGAACAATCAATTCCAATTCTGATTAAACTATTAAAAAAATAGAAGTTTTGCCCAAATCCTTTTATGACAACAATATGGTGCTGAAACCTAAACCAGAAAGAGTCAAATCAGACAAAAATTATTCACCAATCTCCCTAATGAGCATTGTTGCAAAAATAGTAAACAAAATTTTAGCAAAGACATTGCAATAAGTTATTACTAGGATAATACATAATAATCAGATAAGATTTATACCATGGAGTCAGAGATGGTTCAATAGTAGGAAAATATTGAACATATCTGTCCAACAGAAATCATATGATTATCTCAATAGATAATGAAAAGGCTTTTGACAAAATGCAACATCCTTCCTATTAAAACACTAGAGTATAGGAATAAATAGAATTCTACTTAAAATAATAAGTCATATCTATCTAAAAACTATCATCAAATATTATGTTTAATGGTGAAACACTAGGAGGATTTCCAGTAAGATCAGGGTGAAACATTGATATCCATTATCACCATTACTATTCAATATAGTATTAGACATGTTAGTTTTAGCAATAAGAGAAGAAAAAAATTGAAGGAAATAGAATTGGAAATTGTTAAAGGTCTCATTTCCAAAACATATAGATGGGGTGGCTAGGTGGCACAGTGGATAGAGCACCAGCCCTGGAGTCAGGAGTACCTGAGTGCAAACTCGGCCTCTGACACTTAATAATTAATTACCTAGCTTTGTGGCCTTGGGCAAGTCACTTAACCCCATTTGCCTTGCAAAAACCTAAAAAAAAATAGAGAATTGAATCAAATTTATAAACAACCTAAAAGAATAGAATATGAATAATATTATATTCACTTTTTAAAAATTTATCTTATTTCTTTTACTATCCTATGGTTTTCTTTTTTTTCTTTAGTCATGATTCCTCACATATAAAATGACTAATATGTACACATGTTAAACACAAATGTACATGTACCATTGTTCAACACTAAAGGGAGAGTTTTACAGAGAAGGGTCAGAAGGGAGAGTGGATGAAAATTGTGCTACATATGATTATGCAAGTGTATGACTATTTAAAAAACTTTCATAATGCATATTTGGAAAAATTAATATCAATCAAAAAAAGGAAAAAAGAAAATGTATGGTATAATATTTGCCAGATTTTGTGTGAGCAGTCATAAAGTCAGAGGTAAAATTGACAAGTGTACCAACTGTATTAGAACTTCTGGGTAACCAGTCAAAGTTCTATCCATTGCTATTCTAGTTGGGACAGTGCTCATTTCGTTCTCATGTAATACTCTTTTTTAAAAGATTATTATTATAATCATTTTCATCAGATAGACCTTGAACTAAAACAATCATATAAACTGATCAGATTTTCTGTCATGAAACCTATTTTATTTTGAAGTAGATTCATGGTAGTTCCTCTATTAACTTTTAACTTGGACCTTTGATCCTAAATATAACTTACCAGGATCACCTTTTATTAATATTAAACACATAAATTGTTTGAGGAATATATATTAGAGAAAATAATATTTCTCTCTATTACTAATGGAGGAACATCTTGTATCATAGTAAACTGTTCAGCAATAAATGGCATTGTTTCTCCTTCCAAGTTTTGTCAGCTCTTATTAAAAATCTGCATTTATTTTGTGTATCCTGTATTGTAAGTCATAACTGATACATCAACAAGGATCTTTCCCTAAAAATTTCTGAATTATATCTGTTTCATTTCAGGTGTAAGGTCACTAAAGCATAATTCCTAGCTTGTTGCTATGATTTTATTTGATTTTAAATTTTTCTAATAAAGTGTAAGAAGTATTACTCATTTCAAATATAGTGTTCATGATTCTAGGATAAAGTGGTTTCATAGAAATAAAGTCCAAAGCTAAGACTTTTGCCATATCCATAAAGGATGAAGAAAGCAATTGAGTTAAATGAGATGAGTTGGCATCAGAAAGCATAGTATCTTCTATTTATTCTCTTAATACTTAACATTTTGGACCCTAATGGTTGACTTATGTTAAAGCAAGTTGTAACTGATGTGAGTGCTATGTAACTTTGTGTATGGAATTTTAATGCAAGATAATTGTTCTAAAATGTTAATTGGAATTCCCTTTTCAATAGTAGAACATATAAGCATTAATTGTAATGGAAGGGGATCAGCAACTCTAAATAAAGATGATGGAGCTACAATGACAGTAAGAAGTCTCCCTAAGGATAGGTAAATTACTACTGCGGCTATGGCTCCTTCCAAAGTTCTTTGGCATTTGAATAATAAATTCAATAGGATATAATATATGTTCAGTTATAACTGAATGCCAAGTCATTTGATCTGCTTGTACAGTTCATTCACATAATGACACTATTCAAATTAATTTAGAGTATGTACTGGGGAATATTTCTCTAGTGCTATTGGACACTATAGAAATTATCTTGAATCTATTTGAAACTACAGTTACATTAAAACATTGGTATTTGCCATATTCATTCAGGCACTCACTAGCCCAAGATTCATTCATTCCTCACTTCTTGTCTGGTCACTTCAGCAAGTTTCTATTCAGACTGTAAAAATCTTTCACAAACTTAAGATTTTGTTTGACTGCAGCAATCAGTTGCAGTTGCAATGGCTTGATAGTCTCCTTGTCCAAGAATCAATCACTCCTATTTCTTGAAGAGTCAATAATTCTGAACAGGATGTCATTATAAGTCTAGAGCTCTTGCCATATATACCATCGACCTGTTGATCTAGCTCCAGGAATGCAGGTCCTTGTATTCTTTATTGATTGTCTGCAGATTGTTTTGGAAGGTTAAACTTGTCTTATATGATAAATATAATATATCATTGAGGTATTAAACTCCCAATTTGGAAAAACTGACCACAATTTAACAATTTATCTAACTCAACAAAGAGAAAGTGCTGAACTTCAGGTGTAGAATAGTTGCACTATGAGTGAATAGGTCAAATTAATCACAATGTTATTTAGAGCAGATAAAACCCTAACTTAACTAAGACATGATTTAATCTAATAGATGTCATATTCTTTGAATGCATTTGTATATAAGATATTACTCTGTTTTTGTTATTCATCGGAGTTGCTGCTTGATATATCTTATGAAGTAATTAATAGTAGCACACTGTATCTGCTTTTTTTAAGCTCCTTTTCTTTAGGGTCCAATACTGTTAGACAATTGCTGTAGTGCAAAATTCCATCACAAAAGGCTTTAAAATACCAGGAATATCACAAAGAACGATCAACCTTTAACCAACCTTTTGACTCCTATTTTTATGGTGTCTTAATGGTTGTTGATATTTCTGTCTATAAAAAAACAGTGCTAAATTCTTGTGTCCAGTGGCTTCTAGTTTCTACCATTGATTTATCAAAAACTAAGTCATTTATATCAGCATTAGCATTAAAAGCATTACCAGATGAGCAATCCTGCATGATCAAGCGTATTATATGAAATATATGTTGGCCATGTTTTATTTGCACAATAATTGTCTAAATTGACATGTAATATTATACAGAGGCTATGTTCCATGTTTGTAAAAGTACTCTACCACCCAAACATTTCTGATTTTCCATCCATTTGCTTTCAACTCAATTGGATCACAATTATCTAGTTTCATTTTGGAAAATAATTCTTTTACTACAATTTCAAGATCAATTTCTGGAAAAAAGTAAACTTTATTAATAGAACATATTTAATGAGCAACTGCTGGAACTACTTTGTCTACTGCTTTGATGGCTGTCTTTAATTGGAGGGGACAACCTTAAAACATTGTTCTCTGACTCACTTTTGAAATCAGTACACATCGTAACACACCCTTGACAAAATGATAGTATTGAATAATTAATTCCCTTGAAGTAATTATTTGAGCATAGCATCATTACCCCAGTTAAGATATTGGACAATAGATAATGTGTTATGAGATATGGAATCATTTATACAACTAGAAATCCGAATATTAATGTGAGACTTAACAGTATCAGCAAAAGCAATAAGAGAAAGTTGTATGAAATGATACATTCACAACCAAAACTCTTCCTTATCTCTAGGGATTGAATGAAATCTAGTGTCAAATCACTTAATTCAATATCCAAGACATCTTTTTGGGAGTGAAACTAAATTTGTTGGTCAATTCTTATTCTTTGATATGTTTCACAACTGTCATTTTCCCCTGTCTTTCCAGACAACTCTTTAAAGCTTGAATTCCTTTACTTTTGAAATCTAAATTTCATTTCTAAAACTGAACTATAATTGCCCAAGTGCCCAAGGCAGCTGGAACCACTGTATGCCAAGATAATGGCTTTTATTTTAATATGTGGATTAAACATTCTATAATACAACAGAGAATGAACCAAATTTGTTATTTGGAACACTGTTTGGAAAATTCTCTGACTTAATCTTTGATTCTAAGCAGAACTTGATTTCTATTCCCAATAGGGCAGATATCAGAGTTTGATTTGTTTATTTGTACATTTAGTGATTAGACAACTTGTCAATTTGTCTCAAAATGGTAAAGAACTAGTAAGCAAGGAATGGGTTACAAATAACACAAAACAAAAGCGTTTAAAGATTGAATACTGTGAGTGTTAAAATCTTAACAGCAAATTTCTAAAGATACAATGGTTTAATTCATTTCAAGTGCTGAGAAGCATGCAAAGGTGTGGTAAAGCATGATCTTTTCTCAACGTTTCTGTTGGTAGGATAATTTTAGGTACTGAAGATCTTCCAGGGCAGAGCCAAGATGTCAGCTTGAAGCTAACATCCTCCCAGAGCTTTTCCCTACCAAAGATATATGAAACCTCTACTCTGACATTCAAACTACAGATCCTACCAGGAAAAAGAGAAGATTCAAAGAAGTTTTCAATTGTAGACATCATGGAGGATCTTCAGTGAAAATCTGTGTCTTTGGGGGTAAAGAGGGAGTAACTCCAAGAAGCAGGAGAACAGGGAAAGCCACCAGAAGGCTTTTAGCCACAGTGAAATCCAGGTCCTGACAGCTTAATAACAGCAAGCATCCCAGAATCTAGATAAGAAACCAGCAAGGAGGACTCCAGGCCCAGACAAAGTCTGAACCCTGAGAACACCTGCATAAAAGACAGGACTGGGTCAGGAACAAACCACTGTTAGTCAAAAACCTACACTTAGAGAAGGGGGAAAAAACCTTCTTCAAGGGCAAGGCCTTTGCATAGTTAATGTCTTGGCCAATAGCAAACCAGGGATCAGACCCCAGTCCCAGCAAAAAAAAAACAACAACTTGGATTTAAACTCCCTGTACCTCAGGTGCAGAGTTAAAACAATAACAATAAACAAAAAAGCTAAAAGAGTGCTCACTATAGAAAACTACTTTACAAAGATGAAAGCAATGCCATGTCTGAAGAAGAAAGTTGTGAAAAATCACTCACAGGAGAAGTATCAAAACAGTATGTAAAGGGGCAGCTAAGTGGAGGAGCAGCTAGGTGGCACATTGGATAGAGCACCGTCCCTGGAGTCAGGAGTACCTGAGTTCATATCCGACCTCAGAAACTTAATAGTTCCCTAGCTGTGTGGCCTTGGGCAAGCCACAAAACCACATTTGCCTTGCAAAAAAACCCCTAAAAAACCCAGTATGTAAATTGGACTCAAATATAAAAACTCATCAAAGAGATTAAAAAAGAATTTAAAAAACCAAAGAAGAGAGGAAGAAGAAAATTGGAAAAAATGAAAGCCATGTAGGAAAATTATGAAAAATTGACCCAAGAAATCAACTCCATTAGAAGCAAAAATAACCAACTGGAAAAGGAAACATAGTAGCTTGAAGAAAATAAAACCCTAAAAATTAGAAATGAACAAATAGAAATCAATGAATCTACAAGACTACAAGATACCATCAAACAAAATAAAAAGGCTGAAAAAATTGAAAAAAATGCAAAGTACCTTTTAGGGAAAATGAATGACCTGGAAAATAGATTCAGGATAGACAATCTATGAGTTATTGGACTACTAGAAATCCTGGATCAAGAAAAGAACCTGACAAGCATCATGCAGGAAATTATAAGGCAAAAACTGTCCAAATCTACTAGACACAACATGATTACAATATAAACATTGAAAAGAATCCACAGTACCCCTCCAGAAAGAGGCCTTAGGATAAAACCTCCAAGGATTGTAATAAAGGAGAGAATATTGCAAGCAGCAAAAAGAAAACAATTAAAATATAAAGGAAACAGAATCAGACTCACACAGAACCTATTAGCCTCAAAAGACCTGGGATTACAACCCAGAATGAATTACCCTGCAAAATTCAGCATATTCTATCAGGAGAAAAGATGGATGTTTAATGAAACAGAGAACTTCCAGAATTTCCTGACACAAAGACCAAAACTGAACAGAGAATTCAATTGCCAAACACACAACTCAAGAGCTGCATGAAAAAAAGGTAAATGAAACAGGGAAGGAAAAAATAAAACAAAACAAATTTTGGCCAAGACTATCAAATTCCTAAAAAGGAAGATATAACACTTCTAATTCTATAGAACTTTAACTTAAAGGATATGGTTATATTGGGTCTTATTCCAATTATAAACTGGATTATATACAGGAGACATACACAGATAATAGGATTATCCCACTTAGGGTCAATAGTAAGATACCCAGGAACTGTTTCCACCATGAGTAAACCCATTCATTCAAATAGGTACTAAAGGGGCTTGTCCAGGTTTGGACTGGCATATGTGCCAACTTTCTGATATCCCTGGTTATCTCCTTTACCACCTTCCCATTGTCATCTATCTTTAGGCAACAATTTGATAATTTCAGTTTACCACAGATTCCTTCTTCAGGCAAAAAGTAGTCTAATAACAATCTATGTGGAATAATCGCCTCTTTTGTTAGCAAGGCTTGATCAGTCAGTAAGTCCAAGGCTTTAGCTGTGTGATTGGTAATTTTCCACTACAGTTTGAAGTCTTATTAGTCTATTCAGGATATAAACTGGGGTTCTATAGCCCCAACTCCCATCCTGTGCCCAGGTAGTAGGCGCTTAAGTCTAGATAACAACCCCCTAACCAACTTTGGACAACTGGGTGTAGGCAGTAGTCCTACAAATCCAATAATGTCCCTCTAGTGCTAGTTGGTCTTCCAGGAATAGTTTTCTACAAATGGATAATACTGTTTCTCTTTACCTCCAAGGGGGCCCTCTTAAATAGACCATATAATCATCATCAAAATAGGTACATTTCCAAAGTTGCTGTACCTCCTTCCACTGCAAGTTTTTATACCAATGTCTTTAGAAGAAAAGTCTTCCTGACTCCAAAATTGATCAAACTAATTTCCTGATTTTATGCCATTGGATCAACCCCAAGAATAGCTAATATACCTTTTATTTTTCTTGCAAATGGCCTTTTCAGCACTTTCCTTGCAAGTCCATACTAACTCATAATGTTTCCCTTAACAAATGCTCCAGTTTGTGCATCTTTACAAGGGATCCAGGTACCATCATTAATCTCACATGAGTCTGAGGCCACCTATCTCTAAGTTGTACAGTCCTGAATATATGTACCCCACTTCTGGACATGTCCAGACATTTGCTACTTCCCAGGAAAATATCCTGGCCAGGCACTTATAAACAATAGTCACCCTGAACTGACTCAGTCACATGCCACTGGTATCTCTCTCCTCTGGACCAGAATCCTGGGCCACAGTGCACCTCTGACCAGGGACTGAGAATCTAGGCCAGACCCAGAGGTACCATCACCCAAGGCGATTTCTCAAACTGCTGTGATCTATCAAAAGTCCAACAGTTAGCCTCACCAAAAGACTGGGCATTAATATCTTCCAGTTATACTCTCCTCCCACCTTTACTACCACCCCATTGTCTAAATCAGAGATAGGACTCACTCTCTAGATAGGATATATAGATTCATGTAGCTATAATAAAGCCACCCTATAATCTCCCTCTTTCTCCCTCAATGGAGAACATTTTCACCCTGCCTCCCCTCCTCATTTCCATAAGGAGAAGGGCATAAGTATGGGTGTCACACTTACAGAGTCAAGGGGAAGTTGCAGATAAACAATGTATAGATAGACGAGAGATTGTAGAGATGAATTGGTCCAATGTCTCTCCTCTCTTCTCTTCTCTTCTCTCTTGGGGGCATCCAGTGTCCTTCAGCATGTTCTGAATCTGTTCCAAAAAAGTCCTCTCCATCTCTGGTGACTAGTTGAGACCTTATTTTCTGGTAGGGAAACTGCATAACATCTTATTCAGATCAAAACCCATGTTTCCCTCACTAAACAATGAGATTCTGAGGCTTATTACAATTTACATATTGCCTTATTGCCAATTGACACACAAACTTCACTCTGAACACAAACCCATGAGTATTTTATTACTTCATGAGCAAACTGCCAATGAAAATGATTACATTGACTCAAGCTTGTAACCCATACATTCAACCTTAATCTTTGTTCTAAGTGTACCCAGCATCTGGTTTAAAATAAAACAATTTTAATCTTTGCTCTCATTACAATAATGATTCAAACATCCTTAACCAAAATTATTTTTTCCCCAAATATCCCCATTTTCTCCTTTTCCTGGTGTACTTATCTCACTCACATTCCTTTCCTTAAACTAGACTTTGAAACTGTAATTATACTAAGAATTTCCCATTCTTCTTACCTAAATATGCCCTCCTCTCTAACACAAAATCCAAGGAAACTTACTTTCCACTTTAACATGTAGCTGACAGCAGATGTCAGAGTCAGACACCTAACCTATCTCTGGCTATTAGATCCAATTTACCTAAAACTTATTTTTTTTCTGGTTTGCTTAGTAATTATAAAGATCCAGAACATTAAAGGACAATTCCTTTTTAGATATAAGTATTGGATGTTGGTGTCCAGTCAGGTCACATGGGTAAGTCAAATGTCTTAGACCAGATTTATTCTCCCAGGTTAGATTATCCAAATGTCATTTTGGGGAAATCATGTCAAAGGGTTCTAACCTCAGCCATACTGAGAAGCCACCCTTTTGGCTGCATATTTTTGTCACCTGAAATCTTTAGCCCATTGGCTTCCTTGATTCCATAAACATGATATTTACACATTAGCATTTCAATTTGTTCACCATCCTGGTATCTGACATAGGAAAAAATTGATTAAATGTTCTGTGCTCTAATATAGTTGCTTTACCTAGTTAGAACTTCACCTAGTTGAACTTCCAGTGAATGCAATTCACTAAATTCCAATTATAATCTTAATGGAGTCCCAATAAATGAAACCCTTACCTAAAGCTCTGGGTATCCTTCCTGGGTCTTTGCCCAAAACCAGATATTCGAACTATGACTGGCCCTACAGGCCTCATCTCCTACTTCTTACTAGACATCCCTTTGTCTAAAATCATATCTACTACATCTCTATATAAAGATGGCCTATCAGATTCCCCTCAGCTAGAGAAACCTCCTTCTAGCCTGTTGTCTTACAACAAATAAATGCCTTCTTTGTCCAGGAGATTACACAGAGAAATCTGAAATTATCTTGTGTTTATCTTTCCCATATTACATAGTGCTTTTACTTCAAAGCAAACAACCGCCTCTTTGGTTTACTCATATATAGATCCAAAATATTACCAAATCACATACATAGCTAGAAACTTCTGTATATAAACTTGTTTACATACCAACCATCCTCAACATACAAATGGTTATTTTTGACAAGGCAATTTGGGGTTAAGTGACTTGTCCAAGGTCACACATCTAAGCAATCATCAAGTATCTGAGGCCCAATTTGAACTTGGGTCTCCTGACTCCGGGATGTAGTGCTCTATCATCTGTACCACCTAGCTGGTCCCTAACATACAAATTACTTTTCAGAGTTCTTTAAAACCTTTGAAACATCTTAGGTAGATTTAAATTTCCAACATGTGTTATTAATTTGATTATAACAGAACAGCAATAAGAGTAACTCACAAATCACTAGATTATACAAAGCAATCCTTCCATTATTCATGAACCCACAGACCTATCCCAGAAAGGGTCATACTTTTTCATATTTTCCTTATTGCCCTTCAGAGCAATCATATTAATCCCAAGCTTTAACAATACAGTATTTAAATAACATTCACAATAGATAGCTAAATATTGCAAATATAATCTCTTTGAAGTTACAAAAGAATATCACATAACTGACAGATACATCTTATTTATCAATGAGCTACCTTACAGCATCATTCAGAGCCCCACATATCAGCAGTCTGTAGTTACCAAGAAGTCTACTTTCTTGACTTTAAATTTAAGCATGCATTGTTAATATACAATAATCATAAGATTCTTATTTAAACAACTCATTTCCCTTAGAACAAGAGCATAATGGATATCCTATGATCTTTACATTTTTGTCTCTTTACCCAGATTCTCAGAATCTAATTTCATACATATGATACATTTACAACCCCAATACAATTACAACTAAACTTCCCAACAGTTTAGTTTAATAAAAACTTTAGAGTACCTTAAACAAAGAATACAGCACCTCACATTTGAAAAGCTGTATCCAAAATAAAAATGCAATTGTTAGCACTGTTAGGCTTAACATTAAAATCAATTAGAGCTTTTCCCCAAGAGAAATCAGTAAACGTCACTGATAACCTAGATATTTCTCTTCTTAGTAACATATAACTTTTCTTTAACCCAAAGGTGTTAGAATAAACTTTACAAAAGTTTAAAATCCCAAAACACTTAACTCCTTGCAAAAGTTGCAATAGTGTTAAAATAGTTTAATCCCAAACTAATTTGACAATCTAGGATATTTAATTCCTCCCATTCTGTACAAATTTCATCAGAATGTTACAACACTAAAAGCCCTCAGTGTGCTTCCCAAAACTCTAGTTCAGAAACTTTACAAAGAGTCAATCACTTAAGCCATGTGGCCAGCAGATAATCATTAAATGTGATTTCCTTTCAATAAACAACTCTCTTAACCCCTGGATCATATCTATATCTATATCTATATCTATATCTATATCTATATCTGTATCTGTATCTGTATCTGTATCTGTATCTATAGCTACAGCTATCTCTATCTCTATCTCTATCTCTATCTCTATCTCTATCTCTATCTCTATCTCTATCTCTATCTCTATCTCTATCTCTGTCTCTATGTCTATGTCTATGTCTATGTCTATGTCTATCTCTATCTCTATCTCTATCTCTATTTATATCTATCTATCTATATTTTTTTCTTTCCCAATCACATGTCCCACCTGTGGAGGGTTCTCTTTCCTTTTAAGGCTTAAGCATGTGAAGTATCCTGACTATCCCCACCTCTCTCCAAGGTGAGTGGGGCACTTAGACTCAGTCTAGGGATCAAGATCGAGACCACCATATGCCCAGCCCTCCACCCCCTTCCCCCACCACAAAGAGAAAGCATGGGATCTTTCCCAGACACTCATAAAGATAAAAAAAATCTTCCCTCCTATAACTTCTCAATCTTTCCCTTAAAGCTTCTTTCTTCTCTAAAACTCTTCTAAACTCTCCCCAAACCACAGCGTTTCCTCTTTAAGAATCCCCCTCCCTTGCCTTAACTCTATACACCTAGCACAGCTACCACTGGCTCAGTGAGGCAAGGGTTAATTTCCACGTGGTGGCCACTGCACATACTTCCTTCTCTCCCACCTTCTGAAAATCTTGGGCCCAATTCCCAGTTATCCCTCTTTTAAAACTTAAGCTTGGGGGCAGCTAGGTGGCATAGCGGGTAAAGCACTGGCCTTGCAGTCAGAAGTATCTGGGTTCAAATCTGGTCTCAGACACTTAATAATTACCTAGCCGTATGGCCTTGGGCAAGTCACTTAACCCCATTTGCCTTGCAAAAAAAACCCCTAAAAAATAAAAAATAAAAATAAAACTTAAGCTGGGTCCTCAGACACAGAAATGCCTAAAACAGACACACAAGACAGGACATGGAATAAACACACACACACAGTCCCGCAAGAACATTCAAACTCACTCACACAATCCGCTTCCTTTCCTTCTCGCTTCCTTGGCTTACAGTGAGCAGCCACATGACTCCCTTGCCCCCTCCCCAAACCTGGAAGCAACCTTCCCCCTTTAATATTTTGGGAAAATTCCTGGAGAGGGAACGCAAATCGCCCTCCTTCAGGGTATCCTATCATCGTCTGGCCTCTCCTTTGGAATAGCTCTCCCACGTGGAGGACTTCTCAGCCAGTCCAGTGTGGTTCTGGCCATCTTTGCCACCCTGGAAATTGCTCTTTTATCTCAGTTCTACTCCCAGACATTTTAATCACTCTTGGCTCCAAACCCAGGCCAATCTTCCCAGGAATCTCTGAGATATTTCTCCATCAAAGAACATCAAGAAAGTGGGCTTGAAATCAAGCCATTTACATGCATTACCTTCTTGTATTCTTCCTGGAAATTCACAGAAAAAAAGAGATTTACATTAGTACCCCCAAATTGTTATAGATGGCTCGAGAATACTTAGTCCAGAATGATTAAAATGGTTTTTATTAAGATATTTTAGCAAAATGGCACACCTCTCTCATGGTGGGACAGAGTGGCAAGAACTCACTATTAGAAAAAATTGTTGGGAAAACTGGGAAAAAGGTATGGCAAAAAGTAGGCATAGATCCACAAGTGACACCCAATACCAAAATAATGTCAAAATGGGTACAGGATTTGGACATAAAGAGCGATACCATAGATACATTAATAGACAAAAAAATGTCCTATCTGATCCATGGAAAAGGCATAAATTTGTGACCAAACAAGAATTAGAGTACATTTTAATTTGCAAAATGAACGATTTTGACAATATTAATTTGAAAAGCTCTTGAATCAATAAAATCAATGATGCCAAAAGTAGAAGGAAAACAGAAAACTGGGAAACAATCTTTACAAACAGGAGTTCTGATAAAGTTGTCATTTCTAAAATATATAGAAAATTGCATCAAATTTATAAGATCACAAATCATTCCCCAATTGATAAATGGTCAAAGGTTATGAACAGTTTCCAAATGAAGAAACTATAGCTGTATCTAATCCTATGTAAAAATGCTCCTAATCACTATTGATTAGAGAAATGCAAATTAAAACAACATTGATGTATCATCTACACCTATTAGATTACGCAAAATGAGAAAAATGGAAAATGATGAATATTGGAGTGGTTGTGGGAGGATTGTGACATTGATGCATTGCTGGTGGAGTTGTGAATGGTTCTGGAGACCAATATGCAACTATGCCCCAAAAAAGCAATAAAACAGTTCATACCCTTTGATTCAATTCTAGTTCTATATTGAGAAGAAATTTTAAAAATGGGAAAACTCCTACATGTTCCAAAATATTCATAGCAGCTCTTTTTGTATTGACAAAGAACTGGAAATTGAAGTGATCAATTGGGGAATGGCTAAACAAGTTATGGTACATGAATACCATGGAATATTATTGTTCTATTAAAAAACAACATAAAGGGTTGGTCTCTAGAAAAGCATGGGATCTGATGCTGAGTGAAGAGAATCAAGAGAACAATGTACACATCAACAACATTATGAAATGAACAACTGTGATGGAAGGTTGTCTTCTCAGAAGTCCAGAGAGCTATGATAACTGTATTTGACTGGTTACGGATTTTATTATCCCCTACCAGAGGAAGAAAAGCAAAACCTAACAAAACACAAAGAAAAAAAAACAAAAAAATAACCCTTCCAAATCTGATGAACACTTTATAAAAAGTATCTCTTATGTATTTCTTTCTCTTAGTCCCAATTCCTCACGCCAAAAAAATGCTAATTTATAAACATGTTTAACAAGATATGCGTGTAAAATGTAACCTGTCCATTCCCTGCTGATGAGGTGGGGAGTGTGAAGGGAGGGTAGAGAGAAACTTTTTAACTTGGAAATAAACATTTGCATATGGATGAAAATAAAATAAATTTAAATAAAAAATTTAAGTACTGTGGAAAAACCATTTGAGGATCTTTCTGGCATTCTAATAACATGTCCAGCCCTTTATAGTTTCCACTCTCTGTAGTAATGTTGGAATGCTAGTTAGTTTAGCTCAAGAAAAGACCTCAATGTCTGGTATCTTCTCCTGCCAGGTGATTTTCAGAATCTTCCTATGACAACTTAAATGGAAGCAATTCAATTTCCTGACATGGCACTGGTAGATTGTCCAGGTTTCACAGGCATATAGTAGTGAGGTTAGCACAATGGCTATGTAGACCCTCAGTTTAGTAAGTCAGTCTAATAATACCTCTTCCCTTCTGCCCTTTCTTTCAGAACTTCCCAAAATACTGATCTAGCTCTGGCAATGCAAGTGTTAACCTCATTGTCAATGTACCAAGTGAACTTGTCCATAGTCCTCAAAACTTCTCTATTTGCTATAATTGGATGGTTCCATATATGGATGGTATGGTGCTGGCTGATGGAGCACCTGTGTTTTCTTGTTATTAATTGTTAGGCCAAAATGAACACAAGCAGCAGAGAATCGATCCATACCTTATTTCATCTCAGCTTCAGAGGCTGCATTGGGGGCAATCATCTGCAAACAGAAAATCATGCATCAACACTCCCTCTACTTTTGCTTTGGCTTGTAGCTTTTTCAAGTTGAAGAAGAAGTTGTCATCAGTGTGATAGCTGACCTTGAGGTCATGTTCATCCTCAGTGAAGGTGTTTGATAGCATGGCTATAAACATCATGCTAAAAGTATGTGAGCAAGGCACATCCTTGTTTTACTCTACTAATGACTGGGGAATCTCAAGAACATTGTCCACTATTCAGAATCTGGGCATGCATGCTGTCATGAGATTGATGTATAATACTGATGAAATCCAGGTATAACCGAATTGTGACATAATTTTCCATAATCCCATATTACTGACAATATAAAAACTCTGTCCCTCCTCAAAAGTGTGTTGTATCTGATTACCTTCTCCCACGATCTTCCCTCTCCTCTATCACCTACATCCAATCTCCCTCATCCTGTCCCCTTTTCCCCATCCATTTCCTCTCCTTTTTCCCCCCTCTAGAGTGAGATAGATTCCTATACCCTATTGAGCGTGCATGTTATTTCCTCTCTGAGCCACTTCCAAAGTGAATGAAGGCCCATTCATTCCCTCTCACCTCCCTACTTCATTCTATTGCACTGCATTGTAAAATTTTTTTCTTGTAAATGAAATATCTTATCCCATTCTATCTCTTCTTTCCCTTTCTCCCAGTACATTCCTTTCTCATCCATTAACTCCATTTTTAATAATTATATTATACTTTCATATTTAGCTCCCTCCTATGTCTTGTCTATATAGATTTCTTCTAACTGTTATAATAATTGAGAAGGTTCATATGAGTTATCAGTAACTTTTCTTAATACTTAGCTCTGTGAACTTGGGCAAGTCACTTAGCCTCATTATGTTGGGAAAAACAAACAAAAGGTTCAGAACTTTTATTATTAATAATCTTTGAAATTCTCAATGGGTAGAACTGAAAAAAAAGTTTTTCTTTTCCACTTGGCTAGTGAGGTTTTTTTTTCATTGAAATTAGATGTGACTGGGGGCAGCTAGGTGATGTAGTAGATAAAGCACCGGCCTTGGAGTCAGGAGTACCTGGGTTCAAATCCGGTCTCAAACACTTAATAATTACCTAGCTGTGTGGCCTTGGGCAAGCCACTTAACCCCATTTGCCTTGCAAAAAATCCCCCTAAAATAAAAAAATTAGATGTGACTGATTAAATCACCTCCATAAAGGAGAAAGAGGTAGGGAGTGCATTTAGACAAGCACTCTGATTTCTGGGCTAGGGGAAAGTAGCAGACTTAAATTGGAAGAGAGGTGATGCTCAAAGTCAAGCCCTATGTAGAATAGTCTGGTAGTCTAGTGTGTTGTGGCTGAGTCATATCTGATTCTTTGTGACTTTGAAGTGGTTTGCTGTTTACTTTTCTGCTGAGGTTCTATATCCCCAGCCCTCTGAAGAGAGCTTACCTGTGACTTGTCCACCTTCCGGGTGTTCCCAGGCCTGTTGATCAGCAACAGTCTTGAGTGAAGAGTCCAAGAAGACCTGAGACAAGGAGAGTGTAAGCAAGCAGTCTTTACTGTGGTGCATAGCAGTTATATCTCAGAGCCTCTCTCAGTCTTCTCCAGCCCCTCCCTTTTGTCCCCCCCCCCCAAGTTTGCCTGGACAGCACATGAAGCCCTTGTGCTTGGAAGTATAGGGGCCAATCAAGGAGAGCCTTGTCAGCATGAACTGCTTCAAGTCCAACCCAGCAATTCCAGGAATCCTGGGAGTAACTCGAAACAGTCTGAGGCCCTCAGCACTTCCTTAGTTCTCAGAATTCCAAGTTTGCCTTTGGTCCCTTGTTCTTATGAGAATGTGTGCTGTACTTGACCACAGCTCCCTTCACTTCTCCAGCTCATTTTTTTAGTTTTTTTTTCCTTTTGCAAGGCAATGGGGTTAAGTGGCTTGCCCAAGGCCACACAACTAGGTAATTATTAAGTGTCTGAGCCAGATTTGAACTCAGGTCCTCCTGACTCCAAGGCCAGTGCTCTATCCACTGCGCTACCTAGCAGCCCCTCTCTAGGTCACTTTACACATGAAGAACTGAGACAAACAGGGTTAAATGACTTGACCAGTTTTACGCTACTATTATGTCTCTGAGACCAAATTTGAACTCTTGAAGAGAAGTTTTCTTTACTGAAGACGCATCCATTGACTCATCTAGCTCTTCTAGTAGCTAGTCTTGGAGTATTTAGCAACTCATAGTGGAGGAGGAATAGGAAAAAAAAATGAGGAGTCACTTTTGTTCTCCAAAGTGATATCTTCTGTTTACAAATCCGAGGTTAGGCATAGTCACATTGTCACAGATGTAGCAATAAGGGCCAACTATATATCTATGTCTGTGTGTCAGTGTGGTGAATAGTAGCTATATGTATTGCAAATATATATATATATATATATATATATGTATATGTATATATATATATATATATATATATATATATATATATATATATATATATATATATATAGTGAAATGGTGGGCATAGTAGTTTCATGGGACCTAGGTTCTAGTATTTAGTATACATGATAATCCCTCCTTCCCCCTGCCCCCATCACTAGGACCTCCATTCAGTTCATGGACACTTGACTCCAAGTTTAGAACTCTGACACAGAGACAAATCAAGTAAAACATAGAGGAAGTTGACTAGATGGATCAGAGTTTCATGACTTGATTTTTATTTCAAATGTTAGTTTCCTTGCTCATCAACTGCAGAGTTGTTAGATGACTCTTCTTATTAGACTACCAGCAACACATGATGAAGAGATCAAGTTCCAAAGGTTTCATCCACAAAACCTTTCCCTGTTGTTCAGTATTAATACCTCTCTTCTCCTGTGGCACACCAGCAGGAAAAGAGACAATGGTCTGTGGGGTATCACACACTGAATTTTTATAACCCCCAAACTGTCAGAAACAAGAAAGTGAGTGTTTAAACTTAAATATGTGACAAACAGAGCAATCGTTCATATTCATGATGCTCTATTATCCTAGGTATCTTTTTCTGTCCTTCAGTAGCAGGTAAAATATGCTCTCCTTAATTTCCCAGGGCAAACAACCCAACTTAGAGTGACCATATCTCAGCTCCAGAGAGGTAGAAATAGTTGAGGCAACATTAATTTTTCTGTTTCCTAAGAGCACAGAGATTGCATATGAAAGAGACATTTTCTGTAGCACTCCAAACAGCACATTTAGTATCCTCATGGGGAGAGAATACTAGCCTGTCTCTAAGGATACTAATGCCTCCAGGAAAAGAAAATATCAGTTTTTGATAAAAGATGGAACCTCAACATCTGAAGGACACAGAAGGAAGAGTCTTATAGCATCTCATTAATTTCTAGTTGCGCTATTTTTAATGATGCCAGTGATATACTGCTTTGCTTGCTCTCCTTATTCCTGGATTGTTTTTTATTTATTGCTTTTATGCATGGTCATATTTCTTACAGGTAGAGCTACATTTTGGTATAGAGATATGCTTACACTCATTATCAGATGGCCAGAAGCAACACATTCTTTTCCCTCCCCTTAACCCCCCCCAAGCTGGTTATGATGCCCAAGAAATGAAGACAGATCTGAGATTTATGAACATGATGTCATTTAATTATCTGCTTGGACTTTTGCAAAATGAGCAGGGAGGAATTTGAAGTAGTCACCTGACAGTCTTCAGACAACATTTATAAGTCACTGTGTATCTGGCTCTGGCTTTTATCTTTTTGCTATATGGTCTCTTGAGTTTTTTTTTTCCCCAAGAAAGAAGTAATTCCTCAGGATTACTAGCCTTGGTTGTGAACTATAGACTCCTGATCAGCATGCATCTGCTACACCTTCAAAAATGCCATGCCCTCCAGTGTCAGCATTCATGACAGCAACAAAAAGACAATGTGTCTCAAGATGCAAAGTAGGGATGCTAGTTTTAAGCAAAGAGTAACTTGAGAAATAAAACTATCCTCCTGGCCTGAATCTGTAACTTAAATTACCTAACTCATGAGACTTACTTTACAAAAGTATAAAAGTGATCCTCCTGCAGTGTATGTGTCAATAGCTTGCTCTAATCAGTTGGGTCTCAGACTCCCTGGACTTCATCATCAGCCACATCAACAGACACCTCTCTAATTCTTGTCTCTCTGATGCTCCATTTCTGTACTAGGTCATACTTCCACCCTATGGGTCTATATAAGCTACACCTTTCCTAGGTTTCTCCTCCCAAACCAGGAGTTAGAGCTTTCCTTGGGAGACTTCCATAGAACTTCTCTCCCCCAAGAAAACAACCAAACTGTTTCTTAATGGGACTTTTCCTTTTTTGTCCTAAATTTTTAAAACTACAATACTTCTTCAAATCCTTAGCTGCAATCTGTGGTTTATGATAGTTTTTAAAGTACCTTTCAGTGATGAAAATGATATCCCAAATCTATACATCTGGTGCCTTGACTCCTTTCTAGTCAAGTCAATAAGAATTTTTTAAAAGCAGATACTATGCGTCAGATATTATGAAAGTGCTGGGGACACAAAAAGACAAAACTGACCCCAGCTTTAAGGGGTTCACCATCTAATGGGGTCTTTTCCATCTCCTCCCATATTTCCTATAGGGAATCTACTTAATGTGAAGACATCCTTCTTGGTTGTCCCTTAACATTGCAAGGATACCAGGAAGCCCTCTCATTATCTGCCTGTCAGCCCTTCATCTTGCCATGTGATCAGCCCATTGCTTCATATCATGATAACTCCTTAGTGATATCTTTGGCTCCTATTTTTCAGAGTAACTCAAAAGTTATATGCTACATATCCTTCTATTGCCTTCTGTGAGATATTCAGCTTAATTCTTCAGAGACAGTTAATTCCATTTCTTTTTAAAAGAAATTAATTAATTAATTTTTGCAGGGTAATGGGGTTAAGTGACTTGCCTAAGGTCACATAACTAGGTAATTATTAAGTGTCTGAGGCTGAATTTCAACTCAGGTCCTGTGCTGTATGATGCAGGGGATACTACTCCCTAATTCCATGTCTTTCTGCTATATAACAATGCTGGTAGAATGCTGAATTTTAAAATGCATTGAGCTTTGCAGTCATGGGTTGTTTGGGGGACATTAAAGGAAGTTGGCAGTTTCCCAAAGACAATTAATTTAGCCATCCTCTTCTTAGGCCACTCTGTACCAACTAGTTATGTATACCAAATGTACCTACAGATGGATAATATTCATATACATATTGAAAATTTGACAACAGATATTTTTCAAGCATTTGACCTTTCTCATTGATAGTCAGGCCAACCTCCTTTGCATGTTTGTAAATCTCTTTGTTATATGTTATACAGTTTGATGTGAAAAGCACAATGCCATTTAGAAGATAAATAAAAGTACCTAAAGGAATTTAAAATCCATAGGGAATTTCTTTTTGAATTAGTCCCTGTACTGGACATTTCTCATCACAGTTTTGGTGTGATAAACACATTTGGTCAACATGCATCTTTTTGTTGTATGGGTTGTATGATGTTTATAATTAGAGGATTATGAAGCAGAGTCATTCCTCTTGTTATCTTTCAAAGGAATTTAAACAAATTTTGATGGATGGTTGATGTGAAGAGCCTATGAAGTGTTATTTCTTTCTACTGAATATAACGCATTTTTCATGATCAAGAAATAATAAGCATAAGAAGATAACTTATTCTCTATAAAGTGAATTGGTAAAGCTTATTACTCTAGAATATCACTTGCAAGAGCCAACTTACTTTCCTTTTAGTACACTTATGGATAATACCCTTGATTTGTAAATCCTCAAAAGGATTTTGGTAGCTAGTAGAGTAGGAATAGAGTTTTTAGTGTTCATGTTCTTTTGAGCATTTATAAGATCTAAGTCCTCTTCCCCCCACCCCATATTTTTGGCATAGTTCTTTCTGTTATATCCCTTGTATATTAGTCCCTTAATGATCTTAAAATGTGTTGACTCTTAAGTGTCAAATTTTTCCTTCTAAAGTAGCACATCCCATACTAATATATGATAGCAGTGCTGTGGTTCCACTGTTCTTGTAGGAAATTCTAGTTTGTTCTGATAATTCTGGTAAATCTCAGTTTTCTTCTCCTAGTAATCATGCTTCCATTTTTATTCTGAAATGTCATTGGAATGAATTTTGCTTAGATGGAAATCTTGCCAACCTTTCTTTAAACAAACCTTTTTCTCCACTATTTCTCTTTTATCACTTGAAACTTCTCTTAATCTTTATCATCCTTCTTTGTAAGATGTTACAAATGACCTTATATTCCAATATCATGTTGCTTTTTTACAGATCTTTCTATTTAATGATAACTTAGCTGTTTCCAGAATGATGTATTTTTTGGGATCTTCTGATCTCCTTGTTGTGGCAATTAATTTACTGGTTAATAATTAGAGGTTAAATCCCTAAATAAAGTTATTTATTGTTATCATTTCAGTTGTTCATTTCTCTTTCTTGATTTTTCATTTACTTGCTTATATAGTTACAGTTTAAGTTATTTTAATGCCATATATTTTTCTTATGAAAATATAACTAACTTTGACCTTAGTTATGATAAATCACTTGTATAACTGTATTGCCAGTGGCTGGCGGAGAGTTAACTCCCACATCACATAACAAATCATTTTCTTTCTTTTAAAAATCTAACTTGTGTTATTTAAAATGCTGCTGGTGTTTTTCACATCCAGAATCTTTCAGTTCTTTTGTCTAGGAAAATACATGATAAAGAAGTGTGAGACTGTTGTAGATAAAATCATGCAATTTTTTAAAAAAATTGAATTGTTTGTGTGTGCTTGTGATTGTTTATAAAAAATTGCCACACCTGTGAATCCATAGGAACAGGGGAACTCCCAGTTAACAAACTTCCCTTTTCCAAATGCACACCAACAACTATTCTGCAACTTAGTTTAAGATAACCTCCTGAGTCATGGAGGGATTAAGTGAGCTGTTTATGTAGGTCACACAGCCAATGTGAATCAGAGCTTGGACTTGAACCTTAATCATCCTGAGTCTGAGGCTAACCTTTTATCCATCAGCCAAAATGATTCTAAAATGAAATTATGCAGTGATTTATTCTCAGTGTTACTTCCATTACCTTCAAAGTATTTTTATGAGAAAAAGTAATCAACACCCTTGATCACATTCCAATCCCTCCTGCTATTTTCACTTCCTTCAAATAAAGAATTTTCTGGCAGTGCACTATATTGATGTGACTTATGGCTATTGACTAGGAATATTCCTGAATTGAATGCCAGTGTAGAAGAACAAACTGTAGTTTGAGTAGATAGTTGCTGCTACTGTATGATTTGATAGACCCTAAGAAAACCTCTAACTAAAATTATATAAAGGAAGGAAAGGAAATAAACATTCAGGGCCCACTACATATCAGACACTGTGCTAAGTGCTTCACAATATCTTATTATTTGATCCTCACAACAACCCAGGGAGGTGGGTTCATTTAACAGTTGAGGGAATTAAGGAAAAAGAGAGGTTAATTTACTTGTCTGAGGTCGGATTTGAACTCAGGAAGACCTGGCTTCCAAGACTCAGCATTCTATTCACTATATCATCTAGTTGATTCACCCATCAGGAGAGATTAGGTTAGTTTAGATAAAGCATTTACTATGTAACAAAAAGTAACAAAAATTTAATTAAGTTCTGACACTACAGAATTAAGAAAATAAAACTTCTTTAAAGTTTGCTTTCTAATGGGGGAAGACAACATATAAGGGAGGCATGGGAGTGGCAGGGGAAGATTGTATAAGGGTCTTTGACTATAGAGGCTACAATACAGTTGTGGTGGCATTAGAGATTTCCTATGGGAAAGGGAAGAGAGAAGCTTCTAATAATATGGTAAATCTGAACAACAGCTACTAATCATCAATGTTGGACTCAGGATGATATTATCCTCAAGGGAGGCAGGGCAGGGCTGACTCTCATGTTCATGCTGCTCTCTATTAGGGAAAGGTACAAAGTTGTATTGTGATTCAACATATTTGTTCTTTAAACAATAGTTTTTGAACCAGCATTGGGGTAATTTGGGAAGAAGCCCTGGCAATGATCTTGTTTCATTTGAATCTCAGCCCATAAATTATAGTGTTGACTAACCAAAGGGAGTGGGAATCATTGTATAAATCTCTATTTTTATGGTAGGAAAACACTAAACAAACTTTCAGTAGCTCATTTTACTGACCACCATACTTTTTTAAGTAAGATCATCTTAAATGAGTTCCCTTGTTTCTATAGGTTTGTGAAAGTAATGTTCTTAAAGCTGTTAGATAGAATTTTTAAACTTTCTGTAAATATTTAGCAGATCACCATTTATACATTAGTAACTGACAGAACAAAAATTCTCTCACTGGGAAAACAATCATGACAAAATGTGTTTAGGGTGAAAAATGAGCCTTTTATGCTGTTTGACTGGGTATTAAATTTTGGAAGTGTAAAATTCCTATCTTTTATCCAACCATGCTGTGGTTTTCATTGATTTCTAGAGGAAAGTTTTAATCATACTGTTTAAATAATTTCATTAATATAATCTAGCTATTAAAAAGAATAATTTCTGTTGGGGGGAATCAATCATCATCTAGATAAATCAATTGTTTTTGCTACTCACTATAAAGTCACCTTGGGAAAGAATGTAATGAATATTTGTAATTTGTGGATTAGAAATAGGAGGAATTGTTTTACTCAACAGCTCACCAGACCAGGGCTCATTAGATTTGTGTGTACTAATGAATGCTAAGCAGGAATAATGTTCATCATAGCAACGACAGTTTCAGAGACCTCTAAGCTTGGTGACTTACTCTTAGACCTTGGATAATTCACATATTCTCTCTGGTTTACTTGGTCATTTTCCTAAGTGATAATAATACTGTTTATATTCCATCTGTTATAGCCTAAGCAAATAAAAATATCTCTTTCTACTGCTCTTTGCATCACATAAATTTTCATTTTTCTGAGATGGTTACTTTCCATGATTACCTTTCTCCCTAGCCACTTCACACAGGTACTCTGAAGGTGAAGGGGTTTGACCAGATGATCCCAAAGATCCTTTTTACCTGAAATATTTTGAATTCTGTGAGGCAAGGGAAATAATAATGGTGAGGAAACTACTATATAACTAGCCTAAAAACTCAGTTCTTATTGGTTCAAAATACTAAGAAATGAAAAATAGCACATCAAAATTATAACCTACTCTAGAATGTACAGTTAGTCTATTGTTTATTTTAGTAAACACAATGAAAGGTGCTATGCTAGGTACTAGCACTCAAAGTCTCTCAAGGGATTTATATTCTATGAAATTGGGTGGGGGGAGAGAAAGGAAGGTTGGGGTAGAGGGGAGGAGAAAGAGAGAAGGACTACATGCTTGTCATAGTGGACCACTGTCTCAGGAAAATCAAGATGACAAGGAGAGCCATAGTATGTATAGCTAATCATAACAATGATAACTGGCTGTTACTTTTTTAGTGCTCTGGGCTATGCAAAATACTTTATGCTTACATACTATTGCTTTGTCATTTTATTAACTCCATTTTACATATGGGGAAACTGAGGCTGAGAGTAGCTCAGTGACTTGCCCAGGATCACATAGCTGATCCATGTTCTCTGTTCTCAAATTCAGTATTCCATTCACTGAAGTTAGATTTATAGTTATTTGAACATAAGAGTGGTTTTAGAGATATACACATTCATTTATTTATTTGGTTCATTGGTTATTTATTCATTCGCTTCTTTGATAATTGCCACATGTGATTTCTTTATAGAGGGAACTTTCAGTGAGAAACTGCCTCTATCAATGCAAGTTACTACCTCCTCTGCAATTTTATGTCTTAGGGAATTTGCTGAAACACTGAGATTGCTAGTATGTTGGCCGAGGTCAAATTTGAGCCCAGACCTTCTGACTGAGACTGGCTTTCTATTATCTAATTTGCCACACTAGCTTCTTTTAAATATGGTCAAAAACAAGTTGTGCTGGTTATATAGTATATAGTAGTAATAAAAAGCAACCCCCACCAAAATCCAAAACCTTTAATTGGCTTGTTTGGGTAACCCCAGATACTACACAGATAAGAATGGTGGGATAACTGCACTATGTAATCATTTAAAGGGTAAACTGACCTAGTCTGGGGTCAATTTTCCTAAACCTTGAGAGTCTTCCCTCTCCTTATCTGACACTCTAAGGACTTAGCTCCCAATTTTTCCTGTTAGCATAATCTACTAAAAAAGTCAGTTGTTCCTGTGAGGAAAAAGGGAATATTTAGTTTCTGTATCTTTAAAGAGGGTACCCATATTCTTCCTAGTCTCCAGGTGCCTATTAGCAATATTTACCAAAGGACAATGGTGTTAGACATCCCAGTGGACAACACTGTAGGGTGCTTCCTGAACCAAATTAAAAAGTAACTTAAGGAATATTAACAAAATAAATATATTACATCTTACATATTACATCTTAAAAGTAAGTCAATATGTTGACCACAGAAATCTTTATGTTTGAATTAGTGGCCCCTTTTGAATTTGTCACCACAGCTATGTAATGTAAGAGACTTAGAGGCTCAGAGAATGTAACTAACCATGTAGGAACAAGCAGGTAACCAATGATGGAAATAGAGAGTAATGATTGACTTTATTATTAAGAGTAAAGAAGAATATACCATTTTTTAAGAACACCTATATAGGATCAAATGATCATATCTGGAGAGTCTGTGTACCAGAAAGGCAGAAGCTTTTGCTTTTTACTCCCCTTCCTTCTCACTTAATAGGAATATTTAGGTGGCAGAGTGGATAGAATGTCAGGACTAGAATTAGGAAGTTTCATTTTCCTCGTTCAATTCTGATCTCACCAGCTGGGTGATCTGGAGCAAGTCACAACCATATTTACCTCAGTTTCCTCATCTGTAAAATGCACTGGAGAAGGAAGTGGTAAACCACTCTGTTAGTTTTGCCAAAAGAATCACATATAGAATCACCAAGAGTCAGACATGACTGAAATGACTGAACAACAATACTACTGCCCATAACTGAATAGGAACGTAGACTTTCCTGCACCTGACTCAAATGGCTTCAACTTTTCTCAATTCCTGAGTGTAACAGCTCTAGCCCTGAGTTAAAAATAACATGGGACTGGCAAATAAGAGTGAAGAGAAAAATTGGGGTTTGCTTTGCCTTTCTTCACATTGAAAGTTTAGTTGAAGGTCAAGCTTCAGATGCTAGAAGGAAAAGATCTTTGCCAACCGTTGTGATTCCATTTGCATTGCTTTGATAGAGGGTCCTCCCCCAAGAAAGGGCAATGCTCAACTAATTCAGCAATTCCAATGACCTGGAAGACAACTAAGAATTAGAAAGTCATGAACTCAGTGGGGGAAAATAAAACCTAAATTGCTAAAATAGAAGCCACAAAATTTGAGCACTGAACTTCATTCTAAGTCCTACTATATTTAAGAATTTAAAAATCAATGAAAGTTATTCTTCGAATCAGATCCCACTGTGTATGATTTTCTACTTGATTTACACGAGTGGCCATTGCTAAATTAGAAGGATTATTCATTTCAGTAGTAAGAATCTCAGAATTCATTTCTACCACACCCCAAATAAAGCTAAATTCCAGGAGGGCAATATATAATAATAGAAAAGGAGAGACTTTCAAGCAAGTCCTACATTTGAATTTAGCCTCTGACACTGCCCAACTCTGAAACTTAACCATGGGAGACAAACAAGAGAAAGTTACTATCTTCTCTAAACTTTCATTTCTTCCTTTGTAAAATCAACTTCACAAGTTATTATTGTTCAGTCATTTCAGCCAAGTCTGACCTCACTGAGGTTGTCTTGGGAAAGATACTGAAGTGGTTGCCATTTCTTTATTCAGCTCATTTGACAGATGAGGAAACTGAGGAAAATAGGGTGAAGTGACTTATCCAAGGTCACATAGCTAGTATCTTGAAACTAAATTTGAACTCAGGTCTTCCTTATTCTAGTGTTCTATCCACTGCACCATTTAGCTGCCCCTAACATCACAGGGCTATTGATAAAATTAGATAATATATTTACAATGCCTTATAAATTTTAAATTCCTACATAAATATTGTCTTTATCCAGGGCTGTGCTGGAGCCAGGAACCTGGCAAGTGCCCTTAGCTAAATTTTCATTATGTATTTGTACTTCCAAAATCGACAAAGCTACAAACAAGGACTTAATTTATTGCTTTACTGATTGCCCAGATTTAAGAAAATGATGATAAAATGTTAAGAATTCAAATTAAATTTAAATATTTCTAGGGGGTACATTTCCCCCTTCCCCTTTAGGTTCCATACCAAAAAAGCCCTCCCTTTAGCAAATATTTATAAGTGCATCCTTGACTGTATTTCATCTTTGGACCTGAAGAGAATAACAAAAACCAGTGAATAAGGACATAATCCCAAATCACAAAATTCTGGTATTGGAAAGAGACCTCAGAAGTCAACCATCATAACCCATACATGACATTTTCCTCCTCCTCTCTTGCCTTACCACTTAGACGTAGCCTTGACATAGCTTTAGATCCTTAAGAGACACCATAAAGGAATGCAGAATCTCCAGATTAAAGAGAGATGTCCAGGTAAGGAAGGCAGGCCTCTGGGATAACAGAACACTGGATGCAGAATTCAAATCCTGGCTCTACTACTTAACTACTTGAGAATCTTTGCCAAAAGGCTCAGTTTCACCATCTGTAAAAGAGAGACATTGGAAGAGATAACCTCTAGATTACCTTCTACCTCTAAATTTATCTTCTTACAATCATTTGATCAGGCAATTGGCTTGAATACTGGTACTGAAATATTAAAAGAACCAAAGAAAGCCCTCTAAACGCTTATGTAGATCCTCTGTAGAGAAGTTACAAAAAGGTATAGACACATTAAAGAGAATAAAAGAATGTGAAGGGGATATCCTGTGGAAGAAATGAGTTCACAGATTCATCAATGTAGAAGTATGTATTGAGTAATATAAAATTTTTCATTTGCATGCTACTGAGCAAAGAGTTATAATCTTAGTCAAATATGGTTTAACAATTATATGACAACAATGTTATATGGGGCAGTTAGGTGGCACAGGAGTTAGAGTGCCAGGTCTGGAGTTGAGACTCATCTTTCTGGGTTCAAATACAGCCTCAAACACTTAAAAGCTGTGTGTCCTTGAGTAAGTCACTTAACCTTGTTTGCCTGAGTTCTTTATCTGTAAAATGAACTGAAGAAGCAATTGGCAAACTATTCCAGGATCTTTGCCAAGAAAACCACAAAAATGATCATGAATAATCTGAAATGACTGAACTGCAGTTTTACAAATGTTGGGAATGTTGTGGGGGTGGCATGAGATATGCAAAATTTTTTTAAATTATATTTTATTTTTTCAATTACATGTTTTGAAAGTTTTTCAGTATTCACTCACATGCATATGCTTATTTTTAAGTTACATGATTTTCTTCAACCTTCCCTTTCCACCTCCTTCCCTCAGTGGCTAAGATGAATTTTGTTACATACATATTTATGTTTAACATGTATATAGATTAATCATTTTTGGCATGGTATTAGTCATTTTTTGGTATAGATTAAGGGAAAAATACATCCACGAGATAGAAAAGAAATATATAAGAGAAAGGTTTAAAAGGTGAATGCAGTGTTCTTTCAAATTCTGTAGGGTTTTTTGTTTTGTTTTGTTTTTTCTTCCTCTGGATGTGGATAGCATTGTCTATAATAGGTCTCTTCAGGTTGTCTTAGATCTCTGAACTGCTGAGAGGAGCTACATCCATCAAGGGTGATCAGTGTTCTATTGGTTCTGTTTCCACTGCTCAACATCAGATCCTGTAATTCATTCCATGCTCTGCTAGAGTGTCCATTCAGGGTTTCTTATAGAACAATAGTATCCTACAACATTCCATAACTTATTCAGCCATTCCCCAATTGATGGAATCCCCTCAATTTCCAATTCTTTGCCACTACAATCCATGTAAAAATTTGCCTAACACATTGAAACCCCAAACAGTCTTTACAGGAACCATATAAAAACATGTTTTGTCTTATTCAACTAGTCTGGTGAGTTGTAGCTCTGCTGGAAATTCACATTTTATATTTAATAGTTTCACATGTGGTATCTGGGAGTATATATAATTTGCATAGCAATTGGTTTTCTAAATTATTTGTGTAGTATTTTAATATATAGATATTGCAATGTGTGCATGTATAATACTTATTCTGAGAATTTTATGTATATATACACACATATATTTTTCTCATAAATACTTCCCTATATTAAGCTATTATGGGGAAATGCTTTTATAGCTTTAAAAAATAATTTTAAAATGTTACCAGAATGTCACCTAGAGGTCAGTCAACATTAAACATTAAATATGGATGGGTGTCTAAGAAGTTTATGATTCATTTATATCTAGGCAAAGTGAGGTCAAATGATTATAAAGAACTAATCATATAGAACATGTATCTAGCACCTCAATTCTATGCAAAAAGTCATATTGGTTGAAAGGTTTATTTTGATGAAATACTCACAAATGGATATGGAGAGGTATATGGAGTACTATAATAGAAAGAAGTATGAATCTTAGAGACAGAAGACTTTTGCTTGGATACTAGTTTTAACACTTACTAGCTGATGATTTAAGAAATTTAATCTTTCTGAGACTCAGGTTTTGAGTCTCAGTCTCTGAGACTCAAGCTATAAAATGGTAATAATAATGTTATCATACATAAAATATTTTGTTATCCATAATGTACTTTATAGATGTAACCATTACTTGTCACTTTTTCCAAAGATATGAATTTTCTATATGAGGTGATGTGTATTATGAATGGATCCCTAATATTTTCATGTATCAAGTTTGAAGGCCATACTACAAGGATGAAATTCATATCCATCCTTTGTTTTCAGAGGAATAATGATATCAAAAGTAATATCTTGCCTTGCTTGTGAATTAGATTTAAGTGACACAGAATTGCAAAGTCTTCATCCTTACTCTCTTCTAGTGTCATTGAAATCCAGTGGGGATGCAAAAGACAAGACAGCTGATGATGACTAAGATATAGTGGATGACCTTGTTATCTCTGATATCTGATCAAACTCTTAGTACACCAAAGCTCCTGCTTCAGACATTTTGAATCCTCCCTCAACACCCCATAATACCCTAAAAGATATAATATCTTGGGGAACAACCCTATGATCAAAAGCAGTTGAGAATAACTATTATTATCTTCATTTCACAGCTGACGAACTAAGGCTCAGAGAGAGATAAAATGACTTCCTCTGGAATCACACAACTAGTTAATGCCAAAGTAACACTCAAATCTAGGTTTTCTGATCATAAATCCATTACTCCTCTACCAGGCTGTTTCCCTAAGGTTTTTCCCCAAAGTACTTTCTTTTTAATTTTTTAATAAATATTTTGTTTTCCAATTACATACATTAGTTGTTTTTCCCATCATTTTTATAAGGTTTTGAATTTTACAATTTCCCCCTTCCCTCCCCCATCTTCTCACAGAAGGCAGACTGATAATCTTTACATTGTTTCCCCAAAAGTACTTTCTAAAAGTTTCTTATATAATGCTCAAATATTAACTATTTCATTGTGCTTCATTTTCAGTACCATATGCTAACATCTGAAATCATTAAGATAATATCTGTAGATAATTTTTGTAGCAAGAAGGTTGATGAAAAGAGGAAAAATACTATTGTGAGAGGTTTGGAATTGTAACAAAATCGATGTTGAAGGTATTACAGTAAGATATTCATTCTTTCAATAAATATGACCAAGGTACCTTAGGTATTGTAATCAAGAGGAAATATATTCTCGCTCTACCTTCTAGCTCTTTGGACTCTGTCTTACATGTTTCCTATTCATACAATAAACCATCTACAATGTAACATACCCTTATATATGACATTTACACAATCAGCTACTCACAACCACTTTTAAATCTTAAATATGACCATTTACTTAATAAAATGAAGGAATTATTAATGATAGAAAATTATATAATAAAACATAAATAATGAAATGCATCACAACTCATGTGTAAATCTGGCTCACACTCTCCCACCAAGGCACCAATATCTGTGGAGTTTAGTGGGTGCACACATTCCCGGGAACATGACAAAGAAATGTAAGAGGGAGAAAAAAGACATTTGCATTGGGTAATTCACATCCCTGGACTTCAGACTTTGGCATTATGTTGCACTTCTATACTTATAGCACCTTGATTTTCAGGAATAATAGGTTTAGATTTCAGTAATAATACATTTCAGGAATAACAGATTGAGAGGCTATTGAATCCAATTCATTATTTTATGTCTGAGGAATCTGAGGCACAGAGAATTAAGTGATTTGCCTAGGGTCACATGTCCCTAAATATCTGCAAAATAAAATAGTCATTTTGCAGTATTTCAAAGAAAGCTATAGAATAACCCAAATAATAAAAACCTGCTTTGGGTTCTGAGAGGAGCCTCTCTGAAGACATTTTAGAAATGATGGCTCTATATGACAGCAATTTACCCCAGTGAAGAAAGTATCATTTTTTTTAGGTTTTTGCAAGGCAAATGGGGTTAAGTGGCTTGGCCAAGGCCACACAGCTAGGTAATTATTAAGTGTCTGAGACCGGATTTGAACCCAGGTACTCCTGACTCCAAGGCCGGTGCTTTATCCACTATGCCACCTAGCTGCCTCAGAAAGTATAAATTTCTAGGAGATGGATAGTCCATAGCAATGTCTAAGTGATGTTTTGTCGAATTATTCAAATTTCACACATCTCTTCCTTTTACATGCAGAGATTCAGGATTATGTTTAGAGAACAGCAATCTCCTCAATCATATCAGAGCTCCCAGGTAAAAAATTATCTCATCTTTCCTTCACTATGATGCATTTTGAATACTTAATATTTCTAGGTAAAGATTTTGAAGAAATACCCAAGGAGCACTGGATTTAGCCTTAGGGATTAGTTAAATTTAAATCTTTTCTCCTTGTCATTACTAGCATATTACCTCATATCTCTGAGTCATGGTTTCTTCACCTATAAAATGGGAAGAATCATATCTCTCAATGCTCATGACTTCATAGGGGTATTTTTTGGGGTAAAGTCTTTTGTAATCTTGGAAGTTCTATAGAAATATAGGTTCTTAGTTTCTCTTATTGGTTATCTCTCCATCTCCCAGTTCTCAGTGCTTGAATTGGCCAGTGTTCCAAGGAATAACTAATATTTACCAATCACTTTAAAGTTCATAAAGCATTTTACAAACATTATCACATTTGATATTCAGAACAACTCTATGAGGTAGGTTTTATTATTGTCTCCATTTTTACAAATTAAAAAATAAGTAAATAGAGATAAAGTGACTTGCCCACCATACCAAACTACCTAATAACTACTTTCCTGAGTTAGAAAAACATAGTAATAAAATTCATTTGGAGCAACAAAAGGTCAAGAGGAGCAAGGAAACTGATGAAAAAAACATAAAGGAAGGTGGCCTAGTTCTATCAGATCTAAAACTATACTATAAAGCAGCAGTCCAGTACTACTTAAGAAATAGAATAATGATCAGTGGATTAGGATAGGTTCAAAAGAAACCACAGTAAATGACTACAGCAATCTACTGTTTGACAAACCCAAAGATATCAGCTTCTGGGATAAGAACTCACTATTTGACAGAAATTATTGAGAAAACTGGAAAAATAGTATGGCAAAAGCTAGGCATAGATCCACATCTCACACCCTATACCGAAATAAGGTCAAACACCACAGATAAATTAATAAATTAATTAAATTAAATTAATTAAATAAATAAAGGGCAACACCACAGATAAATTAATAGACCAAGAAATACTGTATCTATTAGATCAATGTAAAGGGGATAAATTTATGACTAAACAAGAATTAGAGTTCATTATAAAATGCAAAATGAATGATTCTGAATAATTTAAATTAAAAAATTTTTGAACTAATAAAACAAACGCTGTCAAAATTAGAAGGAACACAGAAAACTGAGAAACAATTTTCATAGTTGGCAGTTCTAATAAAGGTCTCATTTCTAAAATATATTAAGAATTGCATCAAACCTATAAGGTTACAAATCATTCCCCAGACAAAGGATACGAATAGTCAGTTTTCAATGAAGAAGTTAAAACTCTATGTAATCATAAGAAAAAATGCTCCAAATTATTATTGAGTAGAGAAATTCAAATTAAAATAATAATGAAGTATCATCTCATACCTATCAGATTGGCCAAGCAGAGAAAAAGAGAAAATGATCAATGTTGGAGAGATTGTGGGAGGATTGGTACAGTGATACATTGGTGGTGGAGTTGTGAATGGATCCAACCATTCTGGAGAGCAATCTGGAACTATGCCCCAAAAACAATAAAACTGTTCATTCCCTTTGGCCCCGAAAATTCCAATTCTAGATCTATATCCAGTAGAAATCATAAAAAATGGGAAAAGTCCCATGTGTTCCAAAATATTCATAGCAACTCTTTTTTGCATGGCAAAGAAAAGGAAATTGAGGGGATGCTCACCAATTGGGGAATAGCTAAACAAGTTATGGTACATGAGTACTATGGAATATCATTGTTCTGTAAGAAACCATAAATGGTCAGATTCTAGAGAAGCATGGAATGATTACAGGTTTTGATGCTGAGCAAAGGGAGCAGAACCAACAGAATAATTATATATTAACAACAACATTGTGAGATGATCAACCTTGATGGAAGCAGCTCCTCTCAACAGTTCAGAGATCTAGGACAATTGTTTTAGAATGGCTATGTTCTCCCAATCTAGAGGAAGAAAAAGAAAAAAAAATATCAAAAGAACCCTTCAGAATTTGATGAACATCTTATAAAAAATTGTCTCTCATGTATTTCTTTTCCTTAATCCTAATTCCTCATGCCAAAAATGACTAATCTGTAAAAATATTTGTCAAAAATATGTATGTACAGTGTGAGTCTGAGGGGAAGGAGGGTGGGAAGGGAGGATGGAAGGATATTTTGTAACATAATAACATGCATGTGCATATGGATGAAAAAATAAAGTAAAAAGTAAGTATTAAAATGACTTGCCCATGGTCATATAGGTAGTGTTTGAGGAAGACTTTGAACTTGGTTCTTTCTGATCTTGTTAGGTATTCTATCTGTTGTACTATCTAGCTGTGACTAAACACTTTTCTTTTAACTTTCTCTGAAATCAAAAATACAATCTATTTCCCCTTATGTTATTTCAATATTCTAATCCAAGTGTCTCATCATTTCAAGTAATTTCTTAAAATTGTTAATGGCTACTAATAATTTTTTATTTTTTAATATTGTAATTGCTATATTGTATATATCACTTTATATATTATATATGGTATATGTTATAATTTTATTATAATGTTATAAAAACAATGTTTATTTGTTATTGCTCTTTGGGCTTAATTATTTTTCAAAAGAGGAAGGCAAGGTTTTAATCCAAAGGAAAAAATTTCTAATGGTGGGATTTCAAATCCCATAACTAGTAAGGTACAAGAAGTTCTTGAATATTTAAATCTTTGGGGTTCTCTACGGTAATGTTGCAGAGGGAACTTTCTGTTATAGATTGCATAGGCAAACCAGGAAATCTCCATCAAGGAGAAATTTGAGAACTCTCTAAGCTTCCTCCACCATACCTATCAAAGGAATGATAGCCTATGCCAAGGTCAAGCCTCCTGGGGTCTCTGGTCCCTGACGTTGACTCTTCTCATAGGCGAGCAGCAAGTACGAGAGATCCCTGGACTGAGTACAGGCCTCCATACCTGGAGTTCCTCTGGCTTAGGAAGTTCCCTGAAGGGAGGTACTGTGCCAGCCACATACAATCAAGGCAGGGTCTTCTGGATACTTCCCAGGGCTGGGTTCCATGTACCCATCTTTTGGCAAAAGAGTAGAGAAAGAGAGAAAACCCTGTAGGGTCTGCAGCTGCCCTTCCTCCATTTAAAGAATGGGATCTGGGGTGCCCTCCTGGATTCAAACCAAATAATCTCTTTTGGATGATGATTTTTATGCCCATAATAACAATAAATATACAGATATACATTAAAAGGTCTGGGCTGAGTTAACTGGAGATCCTGTCTCTATTTTGGGGCCAAAGGTGGGGGAAGCAGGTACATCTCTGGAGCTTCCTAACCCCTGTGCATGTCTTCATCTCTCGTCAGCTTCATCCCAAACTGCAGAGGGTGGGTGAGTGCTTTCATGCCATTCCCAGTAGCCAAGCCCCCTATACCCCGACCCCTCAGTGTCCATTCTGCTCAGGGTCAAAGGAGATAACCATAAGCTAGGACTGGAAGGATGGAGGATTGGGGATCAAGAGGAAGGGGATGCATTCATCCTCTTCTCCATTGTAGATCTTGATTTCTCCATTTGGAATGGACTATGAGACAACACAGAGCAATGGGGTATCTGGCAAGGGACCAAGATAAAAAGAAAGTCCTCGGGAAGAGAGAGCCACCATTCTCTACTGCCACTGCACCGTCATTCATTTACAGGAACTTATAGCATTAGACATTCTTTACTGCCACTGCATACTCATTCACTTACAGAAATTTATAGGAGTAGCCATAACTCCCCTTCTCCTGGAGCAGGGCTGGATATTTTTTAAATTAAAGACATTTTTAAAAAAAAAATCTACATTTATAACCAAATCTCACTTCCCATCTTTTTGACCACATTATCCTGTTTTTAGTCAGAAATGATAATAATATGTGGTAAAAGTAGATAGGGGACAAACCCTCCCTCACCCCATATGGACCGTACGTACACTGGCTTCACCTATTTTGTTGTGAGTTGAAGGACACAGCTTCTTCATTGTCTTGTGTTCATTTATGGGAACCAGAAAACTTACCTATTTGTGGTGAAGAGTCCCAAGCCTGGGAAAGGTCTTCCTATCTGGTCCTCTGAGCAGATTTAGTTAGACTAGCTCTATGCAGAAAATAAACCCTTTATTTAGATCTTATAGTTAAGAATGTATATTTTTTTCCAAAAAGTGTATTATTTTATATAATTTGTATGATATGCAATTTATATAATTTTTATTCATAGTCATCTTTTTTTTGTTTCATCCAATGTTACTTGAAATAATTTATTTTATGATTGCTGCCTTAAAAACATACACACATATATAGGTATACATATGCATATTTGTATATGTACATGTACATGTATGATGTATATGTATAATGTATATGTATACATATACATATATGTATATGTATATGTATGTGTGTATATTTATATGTATATGTATGTGTGTGTGTGTGTGTGTGTGTGTGTGTGTGTGTGTGTGTGTATATATATATGGTGATTCATGGCATGATGCTTGGAGAAGATTGTTACCTATTTGGCAATTTGTCCTGGCAGGTCAGAATAAATAACGACTAGTTTCCCTCTTGCTTCTATTATACCATCTCTATCTCAAGTACTCAGAGTTGGTGAGTGATGAGGCTCACAGGGTATTTAAAAATTTATATTACAAATGATAATATTTATATAGCACTTTAAAAATTCAACCTTAGGGCAACCTTGTGGGAAAGGCATTATCCCATTGTACAGATGAGAAAGCTAGGTTCCCAGGGGTTAAATAGTTTACTGATAATCTCATGGCTAGTATATATTGGTGGTACAATTCAAACAAAGCAGAAACCTCACTCCCAAGTACAGCACCTTTCTATTTATACCAAACTCTGCTCAAAGTTGCAAGGTTTTTGAGATTGTGACCATGTCTAATTTACCTTTTTATCTCTTTAGTAATTTAGCATAGTGATCATTATGCATTTTCTGAATAATTGAATGAATGAATTATTCTGTCACATATTCAGGGTTTTATTTTTTTAGTTTTTTTTAGGTTTTGCAAGGCAATGTGGTTAAGTGACTTGCCCAAAGCCACAGAGCTAGGTAATCTTTTAAGCGTCTGAGGTTGGATTTGAACCCAGGTACTCCTGACTCCAGGGCCGGTGCTCTATCCACTGCACCACCTAGCTGCCTCCCGCATATTCAGTTTTGACTTGATAAATATCCAATACCTTAAATAGATAGTTGCTTTATTCTTAACCATTAGACACAATTGTTCTATATGGGTTTACTGTTAAACATTATATATACATATATAAATATATACACATATAGCTAACATACACACACACACACATACAATTGCACAAACAGAAGTCTAAGGATACCTCTTAAAGAATTTTTTTAACACTAAGCAGATAGAAAGGCAATATGTAGACCTCAACAGAACCAATTCTCATTTTTTCCTGATAAAGTGTACATCTTTCCATTTTATCTTCCTATAGAAAGTACAGAAGGAAATAAAAGCACCAAGCTGAGGAAAGGGACTACTTTGTTCAGCAGGAGATAACTAATAAATGGCTTGTATAGTCAGCTCATCCCAGTTTTTTAAAAGCCTTCTTCTGATCTAAACCCCAGGAACCATCAATGTGTTTTAAGGAGTGTGAATGTTCAGCTATTCATCATCAAAAAGCCAGTGGGTTTCTCTGACAATCAGATGTGAGCTTTTAGTGACTTGGTTGAACTTTTCCAGGATAAGATTGCATTTAGTTTTCTTTTATGTTATGAGTGCACTGTATTGTTGTTGATTAAAAATAATAACACTAATTTCCTGGATCTAAAAAAAAGAAATGTTGGAATTCCTGTTTCTTAACCCTACCCCTTTGGGTTTTCTGATTTAAACATATGAGATATATACATGTGCACATGTATTTTCAAGGGCATTTCTGCTAGTATATTAGTGGTGGGTGGTTTGAAGAAGAAAATCCCTCTCCTCAAAGAGGTCTGGTTGCATATTTTGCTGCTGCAGAGCCTGTTGGTACCAAAGACACTATCATATTTAATGCCCCCAAGCCCCTATAAACCTGCTGTGAAGTAAATCTGTATCCTTATAGCAGCACTCCTATCTGGATCTGTTTTCCTAATACTAGGTTTAGATAAAAAGAATGGTAAATTAGGATAAAGCAGATTTTAGAGTAAGGGAAAATACATATATTAAAGATCTTCATGATACTTGTCTTTATATAGCCTTTCATACATTAGTGTATATACATATATATAATATATACATATATATGTATATGTATAAACAGACACCTGTATCTGTATCGATATAGATATAGATCCATACACAAATGTGTGCTTTTACCTTAGAATTACTATTTCATTTGTTTATTTATTTGTGTGATGTTTTGGTACAAATCTGTGATTCCATCACTTGAAGTAATTCCCCAAAACAGAAGCTCCTACCATTCAGGTAGATCAGCACTCTTTTGTAATTTAAAGTCTTCAAGAGACCAGAGGTACAGACCGGTTGTCTGGCCAGCTTCAGGTATGGTCATAATGCTAGAATGTGTTAGAGAAGGAATTTGAGCCGTAATCCTCCTGACTCCAAAACCAGTAAATTTCTTGTCTGCCAAACATCGACTTTTAAATCTTAGATTACAGCATTTTGATACAGCATTAAACAAAACAAAGAGCTTGTCAGCAAATGGGATAAAAGGTAATAATGAGGAACTTTGTCATTATGAGAAACAAAAATAGAGAACCAGAAATTCATGAAAGCTATTTCCCTGGTCACATGGCTGGGAAATAATTAAGTTCTATGTTATAGAGGGCTATTGGAAGAAATAGCAGTGCAATTTGCTTTGTGAAGGCTTATTTCTGACTCCCCCTGCTGGGAACACTCCTTGTCAAGGGGTTTGAAGGTCATGAGTCTTCTTAATGGTCTCACTGCCCTAGACTAAATGTTCTGTAAATAATTAGAAGTTAAAGGCATGGAGATAACAAAGCAGCCATATTCAGTGGGCACAGGACTAATTAGTAGAACTTTATCTTGTTGATCATGAAATCTCTATGTATTAAATGGCTTAGCAGGGGTGTGCAAGATTGAATCCTTGTCTAATGTTAATAATATTTATGGGTTCACCATGACAGATTTCTTAAGTTACATAAACAGGAATTCAAAGATGCTCCTCTTGTATTTTCCTCCACCCCTTCAAAAGTTATTTAAACTTTGAAACCCTTAAAATAGTATGGCTTTTCTTGGGGTTCAGTTGAATGAAAGGGGACAATTTTGCTGGGGAGCTTGGATAAAAATGCCATCTCATGAATATTCATAGTTCACAGACAACTCATTACAGAAGGACCTTAAGGTCTGTTTAATCCATGAACCCTGAACTAGATGTTGGAAAACCTGGGTTCGTTCCCAGTTCCTGGTTCTTCTGGTTATTGCCTATGAATGACAGCTGCCCTCAGAGCTATAAAATGGAAAATATAGGCTGATCCTAGTCACCTCCTTCCTCCTCTAGAGTTTTTTTCAGCTAAGTTATATTATTTGTATTTTTCATGCTGTTGTTTTATTTTATTTTCTTTTTGGAGCAGTAAAACAATATCTGAAAACCATCCTGTATATTTCTAGAAAGGATCTTAGCTAAATATGAGTCTTTGGGGTTTATTACCAAAGAGGTCTTAAAATCTCTTTGTATCAAAACTATAATAGCATTTTATTTCACATAAATCCCTCCATGTTTCATTTTAAAGGACTGAATTTTTTAATATCAAAAAGAATTTAGGTCAATTTTGTTTTGATCCTTAGAACGGCTGATTTAATGACCACCCTTTCAGACAACTAGAGAGAAGGGCTCTCAACAAACAATCCTGGGTGGGGAACCAATGCTTGGATTATGTTGCCTTTAAGAAGTTAAAATAGGGATTTCAAACTACAGTTGTCTCTACTTAACCACCAGTAAAGTAGGAACCAAAATTTAGATTCTGTTACTGACTTGGATTTGTGGAAATCATTTAATCTCTCTCTCTATTTCAGTTTTCATAGAGATAATAAATTTTAAACTGTGTACCTCATAAAGTTTGTGAGATAATAGATGTAAAAGGATCTTTTTAAAAGCTAAAATGTCTATATAGATCTATTCAGACCTATCTAGTGAACTATAAGTCAAGGAACAAGCATTTATTAAGTACTAACTATGTGGTAGTTACTGGGCTAAAATCAGAATATATAAATGCAAAAATGAAATAGAGCCAACCCTCAATAAATTTCTGCTCTCTTGAGGAAAACAACATACAAGTATAATGGGTAACTGGTCAATAAGGACCCAGTCCCTCAAATATACATTTTCCTCTGTGTGGCAACTCACATGGATACCTGGGGAACCAGGAATAGAGGGACTCCTTTTATCACTTCAGAGCATGTATTCTATGATTTTTTTTACCTATCAGGTGAAAACATAAACATGGTAAACCTTTTAATGGGCTGTTGAAATCTCCTTTTTTACTGGCCATCAGATGTAAGGACAACTGTCTTAGGTTTGGCAAGTTAAGGAGAAAGGAGAAAAAGTGACCTCTCCACCCTCAATCCCCTCTTTGGGTGGTGAAGGGTTTGGATTTCTAGGCAAGCTGGTGTCATAGATGAAGGTGTTTTCTAACAGACCTTAGATGAGATGTTTCCTGTTTGTATCCTCTTTTATTTGATATAAGATTTCATGATAAATCACCTAATATTTATTAAGCTTCTACTGTGTGTTAGGTACTGTGTTAAAAAAGTAAATATAACATGAACACAAAAACTGAATCTTAAAAACTAATGAAGAAAACAATATATGAACAACTATGCACTAACAAGAAACACAAAATCATATGCACACATATACTCATTATATATATATATAGATAGATAGATAGATAGATAGATAGATAGATAGTATATAGCTATATTATATGTGATAAATTGGAGGTATTTTAGAAGGAAAACCATAAGATTTAGGGAAATTAGGAAAGGTTGGAAGAGAATTCAAGATATCATAAAAGCTACCTGGGAAAATATTAACTTCTAGGAGGGAGTAATTTGATTCAGTTTAGCAAGGGGTCAACTAAGCTGCTGAGATAACAGTGTTCTGAATGCAAGGGAGAAACTCAATCATTGTATATTCCTCCCCTGCTTCCACCCACTCCCAATCTCCTAGTAATGGGAGGAATGTTTATTTATGAAATTAAGCTTGTGTTTCATATATATATATATGTGTACCTATGTGTATGCGTTTGTGTTTATAGAAAACATAATATTAATTTCAGAAGGAGGTACTAGCAGATGGGGGAGGGGTGAGGCTTAATTAGGAAAGTCCTAGAGGAAAAAACAAGGAACTAAACTTTGAAGGAAACAAGGAATTCCAAGAGGTAGAAGTAAGGAGCGAATTAATTTGAGTCTTGGGGAGAATCCTTTCAGAATCCAAGAGAGAGAAGATGGGATATTATGTGTGAACAGCAAGAAGGTGATATTTTACCAGATTGAAGAGTATAAGAAATGTCTCACAACCCTGGATAGGTAGATTGCAGCCAGATTTTGGCATATAAATTTGGCATATAAATGGATTAGAAAAAGGAGGACATTGGGGTTGGGATAGCAATTGGTTAGCTATTGAAATTATCTAAACAAGAAAAACCTAAACTTGGTTATGCTTATTGAGTATAAAGAAAGGGATGTATGTGAGAGATGTTTCAGAGAGTAGATCTGACACATAACCTGGCAACTATAGAATATCTGATTTAAGAAAAGGAACATTTTTTAAGGTACTGGGTTTGGCCTTGCCATATTTTCCCATATATAAGATGCACTTTGGGGTCTAAAAACTGGGAATGTCTTATACAGTGGATGTAGATTTTTTTACTTGTATTTCCTACATTTTCTCCCTTCTTTTTGACTCATAGTTGTAGATATTTTTTACTTGCATTTCCCACTTTTTTGCACTTGTTGTCTTTACATCTATTGTTTTGTATTTGTTGCCTGTATCTTAAGTTATGTTTCGCCACGTTTTACCCAGAAATGGCTCAGAAAAAGAGTTTCATACAGTGCTGATTTCCAATTCAAAGGCATCTAGTTTGCAAAAGTGAATGGAAATCGTGTTGCTGAATGTCATTTTGGTTCTCTTCCAACTGAGAAAACAATACAAGACTGACTACAGGAAGAAGAAACCATACTGAAAACGCCCTGGCAGAAGGCCATGAGAGTCAAATCAGCCAAATAGCCTGAGTTAGAGAGGGAATTGAAGAGATGGACTGAAGAACAAAGGGCAAGTGGAATTCCTTTGTCCACAAAGGTGGTTCATCAGGAGACCAGAAGAATTGCTGATGAAAAAGAAGTGACTGATTTCAAAGGAGGATACCATTGGTGCTTCAGGTTCATGAAACAGAATAGACTAAGCATGGATATGTATTATATACACACAAGATTTGCCCAGGGAGAGCTTGTTGTCAACCCCAGGCCAGAGCACAGACCAGAGAGCAGTCAGAGCGTCTCCTGAGACAGTGATTCCTCATCCAACATAGATGAGGACAAACTAATGGATGGAAGTTTTCACAGTGTTGAGATGTTGTAAGAATTTTATGATGAATAAAAACATTTTTTCAAATTGTCAAATTAAGTTGTGTCTTATGTATGGGGAAATATGGTAGTAAGTTTTGATTCAAGTCTTGACTCAGTAAGTTTTCTGCACGACCTGGGACAAGTCACTTCTGTAGGACTGTTTCTTCATTTATACAAATGGGGGCTGAGAGGTAAAGGTAGGGGAGGAGATTAGGTGAACTCCAAAGTATCTTCTAAATTTTCTAGTCATTTGTTTTATGAATTTAATTTTAAGAAGCTGTTATTTTGAGGCCTAAAGCCCCTTGGCGTTCTAATAAAAGGAAGTCATAGCTGATAGACACCTCCATTGACATCTTTCAGCTTCTCATCCATTTCTCTCCCCGCCAAACTATATCTTACTGCTGAGTATGTTTTCAGTTTAGAATATGAGGAAAGCCACTGCCATGGCAGCTTGGTGGCATTACATAATTCTTAGCCTACAGGGGAAAGCTGACAATCATTATGAAAATCCTACCCATGTCAGAGACTGGCAAGCTCAGGAACATGAATTTCTGTCACTTGAGTCATACCTCACACCAGAAGTAATGCTAATGTTCATTGCACTTGGCAGAAGAGCTTGTTATTACATCAAATTCTTTCTCTCTTAAAAAAAAGGAATAGGAATAATGCTGTAACATTTTTGAGTCCTTAAATTAAAACTACAAAAGAAATTCTTTCTTTTGTTAGTAAAGAGTTTGGGTCCACATGCTGAACTCACCATGAGATCATGGAAACATTCATGCTGGAACTAATTGAATTGTGTATCAGCTGCTGGAGATATTGCCTATTATTTATCTCATTTTTTCCTGCACAATAAAACAAATAAGACCATTAATCTACCATGAATGAATATTATTACACGCTTTGGTAGGGACACAAAGGCAAATTGGGTTCACCATGGAAATTATCTCACTCTTCGTTTCATATTAAAATGTCTTGAAGTCTCTAGAGAGATCCTGTCAGAGATCAGATTTACCCACTGCAGTGTGTCTGCAAATACGAGAAGAGTTCCAGTCTCTTCTACAAAGCCTCACATAAGACTACAATGAGCCTGAATAGGTAAATGGAAATCTGTGATTTGTATCATGGCCATTAAAAGAAATCTGCATATATACATGCACAGAAACCCAACTCAACTATCTTTAAATTAGAAATGAGAAGTGTCTTTCAAATTTTATTTTTATGTCATGTTTTCCACCATTTTTGCCAGTAATATTTCCTTCATTTAAAGTGCATCACTGAGCTCATCACAGACTTTTCTTATTTTATATTAAAATAATTACAGTTATATCCATAGAAGTAATTATTGCAAGGTAAAATGACTTTGAGCAAGAGTGTCAGAATCTATGAGGGGCATGTTTCTTCTTTGTGTCATCTGCAGTCTCTGTCTCCCCATCTCTGATTTATCATCAGAATCTAGTTCCTATGGTATCCCTCTCCTAGGTTCTGCTTCTACCCCCTCTATATGAGCCCAGAGACTGGACTTTCTAGGTAACTGTACCCACCCATTAATTTTCACCATACCCACCACCTCAAATGAACTTTTCCCCCTTATTCAGTTAAAACTAAATATGATTCTGGTCACCTCCATATCCAGCTTCAACATTTTAATGGAAAGAGATACTGTAAATATTATTTTCATATTTTACTGGTGAGGAAACTGAGCCTTAAAGAGGTTAATTACCAAAGGTTATACAAATAGTTATTAGCAAAACCAGCATGCAAACTCTGATCTTTTGACTCTTAGTCCAGAGTTCTTCCTATGGGATGACTGTGTCTATATCATATAGTCTATATTATAATCTCTAACAACTCAAATCAAGTATTTATGCAAATTTTATATTATTGAAGAAATTGTACAACCTAAGCATTTTCACTTGTTTTTTGTTTATAAGCTAATGATGATCAATTTCAGTTATTTCCCTATGAAATAGAAGTTACTATCCGAGGTGCCCCAAAAGTCTTTGTGAATTTAAAACTATCGGAAAAAACTCTGAAACTTTTGAAACACCCTATATGGATTACATTAAGATCTTTGAGGCCAGAAATTGTTTCATTATTTTTTCATTATCCTCTGTTCCTCATCCAGTCTCTGGCACAGAGGAGGTACCTAATGAATGTTTGCTGGTTAATTGTGTTAGCATAAATATAGATGCCATCCCCTCTGCTCCACATCTAGCTTTTATAAAACTTGATTACAATATTAATTATTATTATTTTCTCCTCCCCCTTTTTTCTCCTCCCTTAACGTGCATGTATGTTTATATATATATATATATATATATATATATGTATATATATGTGTGTGTGTGTGTGTACATATAGTCTTTGAAGAATTCATTTTCAGTGTATTGCATATATTCAGAGATAGTCTCTATATGTAATTTTTATATATTTATATGTTTTCATAATTATATTCTTCATTATATATAAACCAGCAAGTTATCTTCAATAAAATGTTGTACATTGAACATTCAAAACGTCAGGTGTACTTTTAATAGAAAAATTATTCATTTAGATTTATATTTACAAAATAATGCACTTAAAATTCTCTGTCACAATTCAATCCCTCCCCTAATCTGAATTTTAATATTTTCTTTATTGTGTTGAATAACCCTCTAAGTGGTAGTTCTTCATATTGACCTCAGAATTGCAACAAGTTTTTGCTTTGGTGCCAGGATATCAGTAATGATAAAAATAATAATATTTAATTTAAAGGCAAGACTAATGGAGTTAGAGCAGGAAAAGACTGTAGAAATTTACTAGACCAACTAATGCATTGTTGGTGGAGTTGTGAACTGATCCAAACATTCTGGAAAATATTTTGGAATGCTGCTCAAAGGGAAATAAAACTGTATACACCTTTTCATATAGTTATTCTATTTCCTAGAGAGATCATAAAAAGGAGAAAATATTTATAGTAGTTCTTTTTATAGTGGCAAAGAATTGAAAATTGAGGTGATGCTCATCAATTGGGAAATGGTTGAACAAGTTATGGCTATGAATGTGATGGAATGCTATTTTCCTATAAAGATCATGAGTGACTGGATATTAGAAAAGACTAGAAAGACTTTATGAAGTGATGCTGAGTGAAGTGAGTAGAACCAATGAATACTGTAAGATGATTTACAATAATGGATGCAACTCCTCTCAGCAGTTCAGTAAATTCACTAGTCTAAATGTAATTATTTTTTAATAGATGATGAATTTTATATAGATAGATAGATAGGTAGATAGATAGATAGATATAGACCACAAGCCCCTCTGTATCTTTATTGACAGCTTTTTTGAGTTTGTTGTTTAAAACATTTGAAGGACCATTATTTGGACAAAGGATTTTTTTTTCCCTTCATTGCATTTAGAGGTTCAGAACTAGGAACCATGGATAGAAGTTGCTGAGAAGAAGATTCTGACCCAATTTAATAAAAAATTATTGACATTTAGAGTCATCCTCCAAAGAAAACAGCTGCCTTGAAAGAATAGATTCTTTCTCAGCAGAAATTTTCAAGGAGAAGAAATATCTGCTGAAAATATAAGATTAGTCAATAAATGTTTATTAAGAGACTCTTGTTTGGGCAGTGGTGCAGTGGATAGAGCACTTGGCCCTGGAGTCAGGAGGACTTGAGTTCAAATCCGACCTCAGATACTTAATAATTGCCTAGCTGTGTGACCTTGAGCAAGTCACTTAACCCCATTGCCTTAAATAAATAATTTTTTTTTTAAAAGAAGAGACTGTCATGTGCCAAGCACTGAGAAAAAAAATTAAAATAAAAAAGACAAAAAACAGTCCCGGCTTTTGAGAAGCTCACAAATCTAATGGGGGAGAAAAACATAAATTGGATGGTCCACATGAAATGCTGATGTCTCTTTTAACTATGAAAATCTTATTATCCTGTTATTTAATAAATACATAAAGATCCTTCTCCCGTACTTTTAACTATAAAATGAAAAATTTGTGTTAGGTGATCTCTAACCCTAATCCTTTGACCCTAATTTTTTATGTTAGTTGGACATTAAATTCCTACCCTGATACTTTATCATGTCATGAAGGTTGTTTATGATTCACAAAGGCTATGTAAAAGGAACACAAACTTTACCAGGTTACCCCAACTTCAAACATTTCAAGGATTGGCATTGGAAAGAATGTTTTATCCATTATCCAAGATCAAATAAGAATAGTTTCCAAATGATGACGTTTCTGGATAATAGAATGCATGAAGACCAAGGCTGAAAGGAAGAAATCACAGGGATGAAATCAGGGAACATTGAATTATATTAGCACATCATTTTGGTCTATTATTTTGTAGACAACAATTTGTCAGGTTATAATGATGGGCAGCAAATCAATGAGATGATGGGAATTCAAGATGTTAGATCTAATATGCCCCAGAGACAACACAGGTTTATGGCCAGTTTTATAGCTCCAGAGCAATGTATCTTATGATAGCAATAGAGTCATTTAAAATTTAATACCAACAGAGAGCACAGGGGAACTTTACAGAATCTGACATTGTTCCTTTACTAGAATCTATAAAATAGACCACCAGTTACAAATTATATTACAATGTTACTACATTTGAGAATATCTTTGGCTTGATGAGTTTTGAAAATAGAGGATTACTACACAATTCAGTGGTTATAACATGTGAAAACTAGTGCCTATGATTTAGCAGAAAAAGAAACTTAAAAACCAAAATTTTGTGAACCATGTGACTTTTTAAAACTTGTAATGAAAATTTTCTCCTCCCCCAAATTGTTTTGTTTGCTAGAATAAAGAAAAAATTTCCAATAAAAAGAATGTTTTGGAAAATCTGGAATATTCTTTTTTAAATTACCTTAAAAGTTGAAAAGTATGGTGCTGTTTTTAAAGGTCATAATGGTAAACTGGACAAATAGAACAAAGTTAATAAAAAATCTAGTTTACAGTAAAAAGCATTGAATCACTAAACTGAAATTGTTATTTTTTTAATCTTCTCATTTTGCAGCAAATTCAAGGAAAAGAGATTGTATGTTTGATCTTATTGAAGTATTTATTCTTTTTACCTTCAAGGTTGCTTGGGGCCCAGTGGTCAAATTATATACCACTGTGTGACTTTTACTTCTATTGTTTTGAGGTATTCCAATGAAAAACTAAATTAATGAAAAAGCATTTATTGTGCTTGCCAAATACTATGCTACATACTAAAGATTCAAATACCAAAACAACAACTAATCCTTACACTTTATAGGAAAGCAACATGTAGCCTAGAAGAGAAGTTTTATTCTGAGAAGTAACAGAGATAGTGAGGAAAGTAAAAGGGCATGATTTCTTTGTTACTGTAAGGAATGGTGGGAAGCTGGTTTGCAACAGTATATAGAGAATAGGACCTGGAGTCAGGAAGACTCATCTTCCTAAACTCAAATCTGGCCTCAGACACTTATTAGCTGTGTGACCACTGGGCAAGTTACTAAGAAAGCTATAAAAAATTGTACAAAACCTAATAATTAATAAAGAACAACCCATAATAGGAATGATTTTTGATTATTGTTCACAGAGCTAAAAGTGGGAGGGGTGGGATAGAACACATACTGAAGTAAAATATGATTTCCTTCGAAAAGTAACATTTTTGATCTGGGAATGCTACATATGGAAAGCTCTCATAATTCAAGAACTCAGTTTTTCAGAAGGTGAAGTATCTGGTTGGGGAAGGGACTTGGAGACAGGAAGCATTGAATAAGCAACTTATAGGAACAATGAAAAAATAACCAGATTTAATAAGAGTATGTGATATTTAGGGTGATTAGATGCTTAGAGTAAATTAAAGCATCATGAAAGGCATTCTCCTATTATTTAACTTTGGTGATAGCAGTTAATAGGGCTAGATCAAGTCTTTTTTATATAGTTTCTTGGGTAGGAGCTAAAACATTGAATATTTTTGCTATTCTGTCAACAACTGGTTGCTAAACATATATCAGTGCTGCTTCCAAAGCACTATATTGGGTTGGGAGAGGGGAAAGGGAGGAAAGATACATATGATAACATTAGATCATTCTCAAGACTCACAGTATCCACTTCACTTCTGGTTCCTATCAAAGCAGTACATATTCAACTTTCTATTTTTGCGTAGAATTTTCACTTTAGAATGGCTGTAGTTTCATTATTCCAACAAAAAAATCATTTTATTTTTCCAAGTTAACAGATTATTGTGAGATAGAGAATGGTTTTCATTTTTAAATAGCTGGGTTTTTAAAATTAAATCAATTGATTTAAATATTAAAGACATAAAGACAGTGTGACATGGGCTTAAAGTGTTTTCACTACATCCATTATGTAGAAGTCACTTCTATTTTTATGAATCAAAGATTTTAGTATATTATTGGTTTAGCATTTCCTTTTAAAGTAACAGGAAATAAAATAAACTTCTAATCCTTAAATACCTATGTAATTAAGCATAATAATTACAAGATAGTTATTTCCTTCTCTAAATGTCATCCTTCCTTATAATTTAGTCATCACAACATGAATGGAGGAAAGAAGGATCAAATTCCATTGATGAGGCTACCCTTGAACATGGATTTTAAAAATCAATTAACCAGTAAACTGGCTAATCAATCAATGAAATAGAAGCAATTATTGCAAGTACTGTGAATAATGTTGGAAGGAAGGAAGCATCAGCAGCCTGCAAACAAATGCCAATGGCATTTATACATACATATATAGATAGATATAGATATAGATATGGATATGGATATGGATATGGATATGGATATGGATAGAGAGATAGAGAGATAGATATAGATATAGATATAGATATAGATATAGATATAGATATAGAGATATAGATATAGATATAGATATAGATATAGATATAGATATAGATATATGTGTGAATGCATACATATATACATATACATATATAAATACATATATAAAATCTCATTTGAGCTTTACAATAAACTATAAGTAAAGTTGTACAAAGCATCAGCATCACTTATACTTTTCAGATGAGAAAACTGAGGTACCCAAAGTAATTAGTCCATGGTTACAGAGCTACTAAGTGTTTTATTGGTTTAAACCCAGGTCTTCCTGAATTTGGGAAGGCTTATCCTCTTAGCCACCTTGTTTCTCAGTATTAGTGACATGAATTATATAATTATATTTTTGAAAATTCATATTTGCCTAAAATTGACTTTTTTTTTCAGACCATAACCTTTGGGCTTATATTATTTGTATAACCCAACCAACAAAAAACATTTGTCTCTTTGGTGCTTGTTAAAACAGAAAATCTCCTTCTGGATGACTGAAATTTCCTTCTTTAGTTTTTCCAGGAATTTGGTCACAAAAATCTCAAAAGCAGATGCTTCCAAAGTCCCAAGGAAAGACTCAAAATTCTGCAACTGGCTAAGCCATGACCCCACCCATTTTCCATTTTCCCCCTGTCCTGTAAATTTTGAATATATTCTACCCTTATAAAATGACTGATCCATGCAGAGCACAAATGTGTGCCAAATTTTGTAGAAGACAAATATCAGGAATGCTATTGTGGAAGAGTGGAAAAATCCTAAGGTCCTAAGAGTCAGAAGAAATGGATCTGAGATTTACTATTAATCTGTTTTGTGCCTCATTTTTTTAAATCTATAACTAAAAACTGCACTGCTAACATCACAGACCTGTTATGAGGATCAATACACATAATTTATTTAAGGTTTTTTATAAGCATTAAAATATTATATAAATATCAGCTAAATATATAGTCCCTGACGTTTTGGAGGTTTCATTCTATTGGGAGTTTATGCTCTATATGAAAATAGCTGTAATATGGCTAAGCCCAGGTAAACCTATTGAATTATATTAGTCTCTTTGGACAAATTTTCTTCCTCACTGGAATTGTTTTTCTTTGTCTCTTCAGAACTTTATTCATGGCATTTTCGCATTTCTCCTGGGCTATATAAGACATTTTAAAAAAATATCCCTGCAGATATTTCAGTTGATTAAATTTTGCCATTTTTAAAAAATATCCCTTTAATTTTTACTATAAGACTCTAGAGTTCCATATTATGTCCAGATTTCTCTTTCCTTGTATGTTACTAATTCCAATATGTGGGCAATGACTTCCCCATAATATTCTGTCAACTTTCTATGCTCCAAACTAATTTTTGATTGGTTGAGTATCAGACCTGAAAGACCAGTTACCTCTTTTCCTCCCTGCAGCTTTAGAAGGAAAACTTTATCATTAAAAAAGGCAAGAAATTATGTTTTCCTTTTTCTCTTTTACTGGTCTGGACAGAGTACAGTCTAATAAACATCTGTATAATTGAAGATTCTCCCATGATTATCTTGCCACCATAGTAGGTCAGCCATCTGTTTCCAGCGTTCATCTTCTAGTTCATCTCTCTGTGCAAATGGCCTCTAGTATGTGCCCATGTAGATATTGCTTTTATTTGTGTTACTGTGTCTTTAAAACAAATTCTCTCTATAATATGTCTCTCCTCTAGTTTTCGTTTTCCTTCAGTAGAAAGTATCTACTGAAAAATACAGTGCTTTTATAGCCATACTTGAAATAGGCTCGATGGGGAGAGAATTTTGTGTGCTAAAATACTTATATGCTAAATAAAACTAAAAGAATTTTGACCTTATATTGGGAGAAACATTTGGGAAACTGGTTGCATGGGTGACAGGCCTGGCATCAGAAATATCTGAGTTAGAATCCAGCCTGAGACACTTGATAGCAAGTCATTTCACCTCTATTTAACTCACATCCTCAACTGTGAAGTGAGATCATAACAGCATCTCTATCTTGCAGAGTTGTTGTGAGGATTAAGTGAGATAAAATTTGTTTAAAAATAAAGTGCTCAGTTTAGTTGTAGATTCTATATAAATATATATTTTCTCCTCTCTCTTTCTTTTTCCTTTTAGGTTTTTTCAAGGCAAATGGAGCTAAGTGGCTTGCCCAAGGCCACACAACTAGGT